>NC_029779.3:735738-745250 GCF_000817695.3 Arachis duranensis | reverse complement strand
AATCTCTCCAATTACCAATCAACAAAGGAATTAGATAACTCAAGAGTCACTAATTACTCTACCTAGGCCAAGAGGAACAAAATCTACACTATATCTAGAAGAGGCATTTCAACAAACACATAAAAGGCAATAAAATTAAACAACATAAATTGCAAGAATTAAAGAGAGATCTAACTACAAAGGCAAGAGATCAACAATAGAAAAGAGAAGAAGAACAATTATTATGAATTACCTCTTATTGAATTGAAAGAAAATTGAAGGAACAATAGTAGATCTACAACAAAATATAAGAACAACATAAAGGAAATTACAATAAAAGAATGGAAGAAGAATGAATGTAACAACAAGGAATTAAAGAATAGAAGAAGAATGAATGTAACAACAAGAAATTAAAAGGTAGAAGTAAATGAGAGCAAAGATTAAAACCTAGATCTAAGAACTAATCCTAATCCTAATCCTAATCCTAGAGAGAAGTGAGAGCTTCTCTCTCTAGAAACTACTTCTAAAACTAAACTATAAACTAATGGTAACTAACATCTAAAGTGTGAGAGTATGTTCATTCCCCCTTCAATCCTTGGCTTAAATAGCATCAGAAATTAGTTGGATTGGGCCCACAAGGCTTCTAAAATCGCTGGCCAGGTTTTGCTTTAAGTGAACCAGGTGGCAGCAACGGCGTGTGCGCGTACTATGCGCGTGCGCGCCACCATACGTGTAGCAACTATGGCAAATCTTATATCGTTTTGAAGCCCCGGATGTTAGCTTTCTAACCCAACTGGAACCGCATCATTTGGACCTCTGTAGCTCAAGTTATGGTCGTTTAAGTGCGAAGAGGTCGGCTTGACAACTTTCCGGTTCTTTCATTTCTTCATGAGTTCTCCAACTTTTCATGCTTCTTTCTTCATTCCCTTGATCCAATCTTTGCCTCCTAAACCTTAAATCACTTAACAAACATATCAAGGCATCCAATGGAATCAAGGTGAATTAAATTTAGCTATTTTAAGTCCTAAAAAGCATGTTTTCACTCTTAAGCACAATTAAAGGAGAATATACAAAACCATGCTATTTCAATGGATAAATGTGGGTAAAAGGTTATAAAATTCCCTAAATCAAGCACAAGATAAACCCTACAAATGGGGTTTATCAGAGGCCCCAACCATGCTCTGAACATCCGTGAATCTCCATGAGAGATCACTGTCAAGCTATTGACATTAAAGAAGCGCTTGTTGGGAGGTAACCAAATTTTATTTATCTATGTTATTTTATATTTTCTTTAGGTTGATGATCATGTGGAGTCACAAGAACAACTGTAAAAATCAAAGCAAATTCAAAAACAGCACACCCTGGAGGATAAGCTTACTGGTGTTTAAAACGCCAGTAAGAGTAGTAGAATGGGCGTTAAACGCCCAGTCTGGCACCATTCTGGGCGTTTAACGCCAGAATGGGCACCAGACTGGTGTTTAACGCCAGAACAGAGCACTAAGTTGGCGTTAAACGCCAGAAACAAGCAACAGCTTGGCGTTAAACGCCAGAAAAGGTATAAAAACTAGCGTTTAACGCCAGAAACAGGCAGCAGTCTGGCGTTAAATGCCAGAATTGCACCCTAAGGGCATTTTTGCACGCCTAAATGGAGCAGGGATGAAAAGTCCTTGACCCCTTAGGATCTGTGGACCCCACATGATCCCCACCAACCTCAACTCATTTTCTCTCTCTCTCTCTCACACACACCTTCTCATACCACTTTTTCCTCCCAAACTCAACCCCAAATACACGAACCTACCTCTCCCCCCACTCCTATATAAACCCCTCGTTCATTTTCACACATTACCTACACTACTTCTACCCCTTGGCCGAACCACATACCACCCTCCATCTCCTCCATTCTCTTCTTCTTGCCCTTCTTTCTTTCTTCTTTTGCTCGAGGACAAGCAAACCTTTTAATTTTGGTGTGGAAAAAAGCGTTGCTTTCTTTTTTCATAACCATTTATGGCACCTAAGGCTGGAGAAACCTCTAGAAAGAGGAAAGGAAAGGCAATTGCTTCCAACTCTGAGTCATGGGAGATGGAGAGATTCATCTCAAAAGCCCATCACTAGAAAAATGATGGAGCAAATAAGAGAGCTCACTCATGGACCTCAACAAGAGCATGAGAAATTCCCTCATCAAGAAATCCCTGAGATACCTCAAGGGATATATTTTCCTTCACACAACTATTGGGAGCAACTAAGAGAGGAGCAACACAGGCAAGGAAGAGACATAGAGGAGCTCAGGCGTTCCATTGGATCTTCAAGAGGAAGAACTAGCCGCCATCACTAAGGTGGACCCGTTCTTTAATTTCCTTGTTCTTTTTTCACTGTTTTTCGATTTTATGCTTTATGTGTTATCTATGTTTGTGTCTTTACTATATGATCATTAGTGTCTAGTGTCTATGCCTTAAAGCTATGAATAATTCCATGAATCCTTCACCTCTCTTAAATGAAAAATGTGCCTAATTACAAAAGAACAAGAAGTACTTGGATTTTAAATTTTATCTTGAAATTAGTTTAATTATTTTGATGTGGTGGCAATACTTTTTGTTTTTTGAATGAATGCTTGAACAGTGCATATTTATGATAGTGAAGTTTATGAATGTTAAAATTATTGGCTCTTGAAAGAATGATGAACAAAGAGAAATGTTATTGATAATTTGAAAAATCATGAAATTGATTCTTAAAACAAGAAAAAGTAGTGAAAAAGAAAAAAATATGGCGAAAAAAAAAGAGAGAAAGAAAGAAAAAAAACAAGCAGAAAAAGCCAATAACCCTTTAAACCAAAAGGCAAAGGTAAAGAGGATCCAAGGATTTGAGCATTACTGGATAGGAGGGCTCAAGGAAATAAAATCCAGGCCTAAGCGGCTAAATCAAGCTGTCCCTAACCATGTGCTTGTGTCATGAATGTCCAAGTGAAAAGCTTGAGACTGAGTGGTTAAAGTCGTGATCCAAAGCAAAAAGAGTGTGCTTAAGAACTCTGGACACCTCTAACTGAGGACTTTAGCAAAGCTGAGTCACAATCTAAAAATGTTCACCCAGTTATGTGTCTGTGGCATTTATGTATCCGGTGGTAATACTGGAAAACAAAGTGCTTAGGGCTACGGCCAAGACTCATAAAGTAGCTGTGTTCAAGAATTAACATACTGAACTAGGAGAATCAATAACACTATCCAAAATTTTGAGTTCCTATAAATGCCAATCATTCTGAATTTCAAAGGATAAAGTGAGATGCCAAAACTATTCAGAAGCAAAAAGCTACTAGCCTCGCTCATCTAATTGGGACTAAGTTTCATTGATATTGTGAGATTCATTGTATGTTTTCTTCTTTTTATCCTATTTGATTTTCAATTGCTTGGGGACAAGCAACAATTTAAGTTTGGTGTTGTGATGAGCGGATAATTTATACGCTTTTTGGCATTATTTTTAGGTAGTTTTTAGTAGGATCTAGCTACTTTTTAGTATATTTTTATTAGTTTTTAAGCAAAATTCACATTTCTGGAATTTACTATGGGTTTGTGTGTTTTTTTGTGATTTCAGGTATTTTCTGGCTGAAATTGAGGGACCTGAGCAAAAATTTGATTCAGAGGCTAAAAAAGGACTGCTGATGTTATTGGATTCTGACCTCCCTTCACTCAAAATAGATTTTTTGGAGCTACAGAAACCCAAATGGCGTGCTCTCACTTGCATTGGAAAGTAGACATTCTGGGTTTTCCAGCAATATATAATAGTTCATACTTTGCTCGAGTTTTGACGACGCAAACTGGCGTTTAAACGCCAACTTTCTGCCCTATTCTGGCGTTAAACGCCAAAAATAGGATAGAAGCTGCAGTTAAACGCCCAATCTGGCATAAAAACTGGCGTTTAACTCCAAGAAAAGTCTCTACACATAAAAGCTTCAACGCTCAGCCCAAGCACACACCAAGTGGGCCTGGAAGTGGATTTCTGCATCATTTACTTATCTTTGTAAACCCTAGTAACTAGTTTTAGTATAAATAGGACTTTTTAGTATTGTACTCACATCTTTGGACGTTTAGTCCTTAGACCTAGGTCTTGGTTATTTTGGTTCCCCCTCTGGGGCCGAAGCCAATGAACACCATTATCACTTATGTAATTTCAACGGTGGAGTTTCTACACACCATAGATTAAGGTGTGGAGCTCTGCTGTTCCTCGAGTATTAATGCAAAGTACTACTATTCTTCTATTCAATTCAAGCTTATTCGTATTCCAAGATATTCATTTGCACACAAGAACATGATGAATGTGATGATCAAGTGACACTCATCACCATTCTCACTTATGAACGTGTGCCTGACAAACACTTCCGTTCTACATGAAAACAAGCTTGAATGCATATCTCTTGGATCTCTAATCAACGATTCACATCGACTCCCCTCTGATAATGAGGCATCTGAATCTGAGATTAGAATCTTCGTGGT
The DNA here is from genome assembly GCF_000817695.3 of Arachis duranensis. Taxonomy (NCBI): domain Eukaryota; kingdom Viridiplantae; phylum Streptophyta; class Magnoliopsida; order Fabales; family Fabaceae; genus Arachis; species Arachis duranensis. Next base: position 740,790 of record NC_029779.3, on the reverse strand, counting down.
ACAGGCTAGAATTCTTTGGCAGCATTCCAGAGATCCGGAAAGTCTAAACCTTGTCTGTGGTATTCCGAGTAGGATCTAGGAAGGGATGACTGTGACGAGCTTCAAACTTGCGACTGTGTGGCATAGTGATAGATGCAAAAGGATCATTGGATCTTTTTCTGACACGATCGAGAACCAACAGCTGATTAGCCATGCGGTAGCTATGCCTGGTATTTTCCATTTGAGACAAGAAATCCGACAGTTGATTAGCCGTACAGAAACCGTAGAGGACCATTTTCACTGAGAGGACGGGAGGTAGCCATTGACAATGGTGATCCCCCAACATACAGCTTGCCATAAAAAGGAGTATGAATGATTGAATGAAGACGGTAGGAAAGCAGAGATTCAGAAGGAATAACACATCTCCATACGCTTATCTGAAATTCCCACCAATGAATTACATAAGTATCTCTATCTTTATTTTATGTTTATTTATATTTTAATTATCAAAACTCCATAACCATTTGAATTCTCTTGACTGAGATTTACAAGATGACCATAGCTTGCTTCAAGCCGACAATCTCCGTGGGATCGACCTTTACTCACGTAAGGTTTATTACTTGGACGACCCAGTGCACTTGCTGGTTAGTTGTGTGAAGTTGTGAAAAAAAGTTGAGATTATAATTGTGCGCACCAAGTTGTTGGCGCCATTGAGATCACAATTTTGTGCACCAGTTATCTGTCCCTGATTCTATTTGGTTAGTAAATTCAATTCAATGGTTGATTGACAATTTTTTATCAATTGTTGTTTGCATTCTTTCTTTATCTTCAAAACAGCTTTCTTGAATGATCAATGAGTATTAAGGTAAATGAGCTATTGAAGTCTTGAATTTCAGATACAAAGAATCTAGATACTTTTTTTGTGATTTTAATTCATTGCAAGAAGAAAGGTGAATCAAACTAAGAATGAGAGTGCGGGTTTATACATCCATTGAGAAGAGAAGATTATCCAGTTATCATGAAGTCTCTAGTGGAAAGTAGATTATCAAAATTCTCTTCACTTGAATCAAGGCTTGTAAGAGAGGAAGCATATATGTGGAATGATAGGTGATGGTGTTAATGACCCCCTGCATTAAAGACAGCAAAAATTCGAGTTGTTGTTGCTGATGCTACATATGCTGCTAGAAGTGCTTCTAATATTGTCCTCACTGAACCTGGTCTTAGTGTAATTATTAGTGCAGTGCTCACTAGTAGGGAAATTTTCCAAAGGATGAAGAACTATATTATTAGTTTCCTTGCGTACAGAATTTAATCGCTTCACTCTTACTTTTCTTTTTTGATATTTTAGTATTTTAACATTGCAAAATAGCAAAACTTGCTAAAGGTCTGGTTGCACATGTTCATATGCTGCAAAAAGGATTCAAGGAGTTTAGGCTATTGAAAAATAGTAGAAGCAGTTCCTACCACAAGTTGAACCCAACTTCTATAGGTATCTTTCTTAAAGCACCCTTTAATCCTTTCACTGTCAAATTATGAAAGATATGGACTTCATAATAACCATTTGTTACTCTAGAGATTCATAGTTAGTTTGGATTTCTGAACTAATTTATACGATGATAGTTAATATAGATTGGATGTCTTCAATCACGTCACATTTTGTTATTAGTCCAGGTCACTATCTAGGAATGGACATTCATTAACACAGGAGCAGTATCAGATATGGTTAGTCTCTGTTTTTTTAGTTTGCATATGTAATTTTCAAGGATCATATTTTCTGTATTCTTTTATTAAGGCATGAGGTTGAGTGTTTGATTTTCCTATATTTGGTCACTTTTTGTTTCTTTTAGGTGTTATGTATTTCTTTGCTTTCCTGATGGAGTGTTGTTATTTATTATCATTATTAATAATGGTACAAGATATCATGTAATATTACCTCTCTCTAAATTCTGATTTTTGAACTTCTACTTTATGGATGAACTGTGTAGAAAGTCTGCGGAAGCTTGAGGAACAACCTGAATGGTTAAGGGGGTGGAAAGCTCTGTGATTATCAGCTTAAGGGTCTGAATTTTCTTGTTAACAGGTTTGCATGTTTGTAGGTTTACATAGGATATGCTTGTCTTTTTTGCATTCTAAATCTATCTATTCTATTTTGCAGTTGGAGAAATGATACAAATGTCATTTTAGCTGATGAAATAGGTCTTGGTAAAACTATTCGATCAGTTTCAATGCTTGATTTTCTACAGGTAGAGTACCTTCTCTATTAGGTTACAAAATCACTTGTAGAATGTAAATTAATCCACTTGTTTTTTTATACAGAATACCCAGCAAATCCATGGCCCTTTTCTTGTAGTTGTACCATTGTCTACTTTATCAAACTATGAATATCATTATATATGTTGGAACTCGTGCAAGTCGAGAGGTGAGGCATATATGTGTGAATTTTGGTTTATATGGGAATGAAGTATCATATTCTGTCAAATATGTTAGTATATTATAAGTCTGTCAGATATGTTAGTATATTATAAGTAGATTTATCAGACTGGCTAAGTATACTAACTGCTAAATGAGTAATATCAAAAAGAATCTTGCACTAAATTAGTTATGAACATGAACATGTAGCTTATATTGTGAATTTTCTTGAATATGCATGCTTCTGTGTTTTCATCCTAGTATTTCTTGTTATCTTGCTTGATGTTAGAGAAGATAAGTAAGCTATCTTTTATGTTGTATTACGGTGTTATTTGTAATCAATCTTGATTTAGTGTGTGTTGTGACAGATTTGTCAACAATATGAATTTTACAATGATAAAAAGCCTGAAAACCTATTAAGTTCAATGTGTTGTTGACTACATATAAAGTAATTAGTTAGTTTTTTTTTAAGTTTGTGTATGAAATTGCGGCGGTTCGAAATCGTCGCAATGTTAAAAAAACCACATAAATTTGCGGCATGGGTTACTTCAGCGCCGTAGCGCCTGGTACTCGAACATTGGCTCGAGGCATTTTCTCTACCCCTTCTTACCCTGAAAAAGCAGGGGCGAAGAATTTCTTGGGAATCCTACAAGAGCCAATCGTTCTTTTTTCTCTGACAGATGGTCAGAACGGATTTTGCGGTTTTTTCTTCTACAATACGTCGCCGTGACATGAGCGTGAAAGGGATAATCTGGAATTTCCATGACAATGGCAAAACCCTCTGATATTATTTGAGAATACAAATTCTTGTTAGACCCCCAAAATTGATTTTTACTTGAATCGTTATCAACAGAATCAAAGGTTTCAAAATCGTCGCAAATCTTTTTAAAATCCACTACCAAAATAGCCGCAAAATCGTCAACCTGATTTGCGGCGGTTGTGCTAGCGGTTCATTAGAATCACTACAAAATTATATTACAACCCTCTAATAGACGACGCTGCTGGAACCGCTAAAATTTCGTTTCACGGCAGTTTAAAACCGTCGCGAATCTCTAAATAAACCGCCGCAATTTCCCATTTCTCTTATAGTGTATATATATTGATCTATATGTTTTTCAACTAAATAATCAGTCATTAAAATAATCAAACTTTTTATAGAAAAATAATCAACTTCTTATAATAAAAAAATTAAACTTATTTACAATAGTATAATGACTTTTTAATAAGATATTAAATATGCTTTGTGCATATGTAGAATGGTTACTACATAATAAATCTATTTTGACCAATTTTTACATATGAATAATCACATATTTAACAAATTTAACACATCATTAATTAAAATTGGATGAAAACAAGTTTTTTGAATAGACATTAAATGTACATAAAATTACATATGCATTTTTCAAGTTTTATAGTATTACGAGAATATAAATAATATAATAAATTATCTAGAATTTAATTCAAATACAATATTCTAAATTCAAATAAAATATATAGCTTCATGTAAAGATAAATTTTGAATATATTATAGAATAATATATGAAAGAGGATAATTTACCTTTGTATTTTTAAAAAATTACATAATTACCTTTATTTAATCTAGTATGAAAAATTGATAAAAAAAAATTATTTAAAAAATTTAGCAAAATAATTAAAAAATAATGCTACATAACTAACAAAGTTTATTATATTTAATTAATATTTGGTCAATTTTTTAAATATTATAAAGTAAATTATAAATTTTAAATTTAATAATATAAAAATAAAATATGAACTCAAAATATTAACTAATATTAATAAAAAAGATTGCTCCCTAATATTTCTCTGNTATTTATATTCTAGTTTATATTTTATACTGATAACGAATTTTAGTAGCTAATTTTAATATACACGTAACATCATAGTTGTAAAAAGTATTGTTATACATTGGAGTTGCCAGTTACGTCCGGCTTAGGAGGCACAATATATTCGGCTTTCGGTTCAAATCTCCGAATATATAATTAAACAATCAAAAAGTGAGAAGAAAATCTAAGTAACCCAGTTAGTTGAATGAGAATCACGAACACTAATTTCAACTCGAATTAATATATGTAATAAGCAGCAACTAACTTATTTCGTTATTTAGCTGTGAAGCATTGCAATTCACCAATGAGTATACATATTCTTGACTATTTCATTTATATTTTATATGCTAATGATGATGGACAAAGTATATTACTTCAAGTTGCTAAATAAGTGATGGGATAATTATTCTGTGTCTCGCTAAAAGAGAGGCAGAATATCTTAGCTTACTTTTTTGGTACATGGTATATTGTTAGCGAATAATATCTATATATATTGGCATGGGCATCTAATCCCCACCATCATGACAAAAACTTGAAGAAATTCTACACATATAGACAAGACCAGAGAGAGCATATATAGTACTACCTATAAAGAAAAGGGTACTACTTAATTGACCCCTCACAACTTGGAGCCACATTCTAAAAGGTTCGTTAGGGAATCATATCTTGTATGTTCAATTACACAAAAGTCGTACTATTATTTGCCAACTTGCATTATATATTAACAAGTACTAATATATACATTAATATATAATACCCACTAGACACGCCCCTTAGCTTATTTAAGGACCTTGAAAGCCTAATCCAAAGGCCATAA
>NC_029779.3:733205-735703 GCF_000817695.3 Arachis duranensis | reverse complement strand
CTACTATTAACATCGATCTCTAGGTTATTGTGGCATTATATATTGTACGTCTCTTTTTCTTCAATATATATCAATTATGGGTTGGACAAGAGAAGAGAATAGGCGCTTTGAGGATGCTCTTGCGGTGCATGGGCCGGACGACCCAAACCGGTGGCAGAAGGTGGCGAACGCCGTGGGTGGCAAATCCGTTGAGGAGGTGAAAAGGCATTATGAGGTGCTTAAAGAAGATGTGATTCGAATAGAGCGTGATCAAATTCCACTTCCCAGGTACAGAGGTAGTGGTGGCATCAATGGAAGGCATATCTATGGCCAATAACCTTTACTATCACCATTCATCAAATTAGAAGGTAGCCCATAAAAATCAACTATTAAATTAGCGAGTTACTCTATATTTTTATATGTTTACATATATTATTTTATATATTTTTAATATATATATTTTATATTTTAACTTGTATTTTATATCACTAATTTTTTTTTTATAGTTGTAAAGACAAATTCTACGTCATCCTATTATATATCCATGCTATTTTGGGACAAATACTAGATAAATTGTTCTAACCCTTTTAAGAACACGCGATCCATCGAAGGAATCATTAATGATATATTTGTTTATTTATAAAATCAATTTTGAAATGATATACTTCTCAATTTCCAAAGATAGCCACATGAAATTAAATCCAACGCTTAAAAAGGGAACCCACATGAAATCTAATCCATCACATTTTAGATCACATGCACGTGATATGTTTCTAGGTTATTATTTATTTTTCACATATTATTAAATTTTCTTGCAAGGTTGAATGATTTTCTTTTTCCGCTCTTTATTAATTATTTTCATAATCCTGTTTCCTTTGGCAGGTGAATATAAAATTAAGAGCTGTGGACTACAGTTTACTATACGTTCTGCCTCACTAGAAAACAAAAGTATCAGCAGTGTATACAAGATAACCGCTTATTATTTTCCAATTTGTATTCATGTAATATAATGTGTATGTATGTTTGTTTCCTGCTCTATTGATGATTTACCCTCCTTGTAATTTGTAACAAGTACATGAATAAATTATATTATTATACTATAACATGCATTAAAATTTTGTTAAACAAGGCGTCATTTTTTTACTTCTATTTCATACTTATCATTAGTTATAAGATAAAATGTAGTTATTATTTAATAAGAATGTTAAAGGGTGATTAATTTTAGTTATTAGTTAGTTATTAATGTTTAAAAATATAGAATAAAATATGTTGTTGGATTATTAGACTAAAAAAATTAAATTAAAAAAATTGAATTAATATCTAAGTGATGGCTAAAAATAATAAATTTTAATAATCTCTTAATATTTTTGTATTTAAAATTAGAAAAATACTAAAAAAATTAATAAAATTTATTATTTTTTATTAATAGTTAATCAACAATGTTTAAAATAATAAGTTAAAAATATATTATTAAATTATTAAACTAAAACAAATTAAACTAATAACTAAAAATATTAGCCAAACATAATAAATGATGTCGGTTCTTGAATTTTTTTTTTCTTAAAATTATACACCACATATGGATAAATATTATAGAATAAGTAAAAAGAAATTTTAAAAAGATATGTTATTTATGGCATATCAAATTAAGAGCGGAGAAATCAAAGAAGTCATTACCAACCAGGAACTAATTAAAGAGTAGATACAAGTAGTATTGAAAGCGAAAAGGAAGGGTTTGCATGAGAAAAATGGCAATACAACCAGACACATTGACCATTGAAGAAAAAATATGAACGTAAGAATCGGATGATGATTAGCTTAACGTACATTTAATTGTGTGAAGCAGAAAGCGCGTGATGGCGGAAAAAGGGTATATATAAAAAGAGCTAAGATTCAATGGAATAAAGGCGCACCTTGTTTGTCTGCAAAATCCTCTCGGGGCGTGGTTCTTGGAAATCCTTGCTTTGGTTCCGGCAAGGGAAGAAGGAATTAATTATAATCGGAGAAAATGGAAAAGTTAGCGTATGTTTTGTTATTTTCATTGGTTCTGGCAACGCCATTCCGTACAGCTTTGGGTCAGAGTTTTGATTCATCGTCATGGACGAGTTTCTTAGGCGGCGGTGGTGGTTTATCACAAGACACTCTTGACCAGGCTAAGAAGGCTTTGGAAGCTTCCGGTACCAGTGTCTCCGATGCTGCCAGTGCGGCCGCCAATGTCGCCGCTTCCAGTGGCGCTGATGGAGCTTCAGCTGCCAAAGATCTCATGGCTTCTCATGGTTTCGGCGGAGTACCTGTACCACCATCCATGTCTGACTGGGTTTCTCAGCAATCAGCCATGTAAGATTTTCAATATCCTTTCATTTTATTTTTTTTAATTAGAATAATTTGAGAAATTAAATTACTATTATGACTTTATATTAACTTAATGAAATATATTAAATTATTTTAAATAATTTTTTTTGAATAATCATTTAAATTTATAAAAAAATATTTTTGTATTAAAAAATAATTATCAAATT
>NC_029779.3:716873-733013 GCF_000817695.3 Arachis duranensis | reverse complement strand
TCCTTCCAAAGCACCATCACCATCACCTTCATCAGTTGAAGATGCAGCTGAAGAACCTGCAGCAGATGAGACGAGCGGTAATGAAGATGGTAATGATTCTACACCTTCTTCTTCTCCTTCTCCTTCTCCTTCTGCTGCTGCTCCTGCACCAGCCTCAACCTCACCCTCATCCTCACCCTCACCATCACCATCACCAGCACTTTCACCATTTGCTCCGGAATCTGAACCATCAGATTCAGATATAACAGAAGACGACGATGAATATTCTCCATCACAGGCACCTTCCCCGTTCAGTTTACCTAGGCGTCTATCACCATCATATCCACCATCATACTCACCAAGACAGGCACCAATATCTGCACCAACACGTTCACCAGCATATGCACCTACACCAAGAGAAGCACCGACACCTTCTTCTTCTTCTTCTTCTTCTTCTTCTCCTTCTTCATCTCCAGTGGTTGCTCCCACTAAGGCACCACCAACTGTTACACCTGTTGTAGTAGAAGATGATTTGTCATTCGGGGCACCACCAGCTGAACATGAGATAGAGGAAAACCCTGAAGCAGCACGATTAGACGATTTAGTCGGTTACCTAGAAGATTAGAGACAACAAATTAAAGAAAAAACGTTGAGCTATAACATATGTAAACAGTTATATTCTGTTTGGAAATTAAACCATGTTTTGAGGGGGTGGTATATATGTGATCTCTTATATATATATATTATTATTTAATACACTGTTGTCTCATCTAATGATGAAATAAATAATACATTATATGGTACTTGCTTTTTGCTTCTTTTAATTTGATTCTTTGCTTGTCTGATTCATGGATCATATAATGCGTCAAAGGGTGAAATGAAGCAACAACTGTAAAACTAAATTTTTCATCAACAAATTTCGTTGAAAATCATGGTTCATGTATCATATACTAACACCAAGCTGGTCGTCAAGTAAAGTCATTAAAATAAGAGAAATTTTAGGAACCAATATTTTTTATTAATATTAATTAATATTTTGGTCTAATAATTTATTTTTATACTATTAAAATTTAAAATTTAAAATTTATGATTTATGATTTAAATTTAGTATTTAAAATATTTAGTATTAAATAAATATTTTCCAATTTAAATAGTGATCTACACAAAAAAATGAATTTTCTAGTAAGCCTAATAATTCTTTTTAAAGAGTCATACTAGGGAGACAATGAAAAATGTATACAATGGCTATAACGGGCTGTTTATTTGATCCAATTCAAATTAAAAGAGTAAATTAACTTTAATTTACCCTAATTTCTAACGGCCTGTTCAGTTTTAATTTACCCTACCACTAATTTACCCTTATTTCTAATTTTCCCCATTAACCCAAACCCTTTTGGCTCTCACGGTTAGCCTCCCCCCCAAAACCCCTCACATTCGCTTCACAGACCCGGACGCCGCCTAGCCGTGTGCGCCAAAACCTGCAATCCCGGACGGCAACCCTTCTTCGCGAGCATCCTTTCTCGCTGGCCTCAAGTCCTTCGCCCTGTTGCCATTGCACATCCCACCATCATTGCAGCGCAGCCTCCACGCGCAACGCCTCCAACCCGAACTGCAGCCCAGTGAGCCGTCACCGCCGAATTGAGCAGCAACACCCATTCTCCTCGCTCGGACGCTGTGGTCTCCAGCATCCTCGTCGCACTGGTCACAGCGGAGGATCCGAGCCTGGAAATTTTTCCTCCTAATCGTGGACCATTTACCGGGACCACCACAAACATCATAACCAGAACTATATATGCTAACCATCCACGGTAAGTGGGTTGAGTTGTTCATTTCACGATTCGTCATCGCTGTTGCATGTTGTACTATAGACAAATTTTGCTGCTGATATGATTGATTCTACATGGTGAGAAAGCATTAGGTGCAATTTTAGCATCTTGGAGCATGTGGAATATGATGTTGGTTGAGATTGTTGCAATTGATTTAACTTTAGCGTGGGAATGGTCGAAAAAGTTTGGTAATCTTGTTTATATAGCAGAAAAATTTTAAATTTTTTCCCTCCCCGTGCAGACCTTTGCATGCAATGTGACGTAAACTAGCTGATCATTGTTGATGTTTGGTTGATACTTATTGGATGGTTACTTTAGTAGGGTGTTGGATTATTGTTATTTATCAATATTTTGAGTTTATTTACTTGGATGGTTACTTCAGTATGTAGTCGGATGGTTGGTTTTAATAGATGATATTAATAAAGGAAAATTTAGAGAATTGATTTCAATGATCGTGAATGCTAGTTTGATGTTATTATGTTGAATGCTTTTTTGAATACATTTGATGTGTTTTATTTTTCTTTTAGTTTTTATTTGGTTTATGTTTGTTAAGTAAACAAATTTATTCAAGATGCTCAAATCGGATTATGATCTGAATTGTATAGCTAATTTATGATTTATTTATTTGCATGGCTTTTTCTGGATGAAAAAATTGTTTTCTGGGGCTGCCAAGTTGATGCATTGTGTGAAAATAGTTTATATTGATGATTGGTGTGGTTGTAATTGACGGTTGTGCTGCTCCACTTAGTACATTGATAATTTTTGTAAGCCATTTGAATGGTCGCTTTAGTAGGGTATTGGATGGTTAGTCTTGCAAGTTTTTCTTAGTTTTAATTTTGCATGTACAACATTTTTCAAATCTTTCTATATTGCTTTTGTTTATTTACCCAAAGCATTACCTGAAAGCTTTTATTATTGTTGTGTAATTAAAATTAAATAATTTTCTCCTCAGGCTTGGACCACCAGATTTTCACCCCCATACGCTAAATTGTCCTGAGGAGACTCTAACAAGGGAATATCTGCTATCTGGATATAAAGAAACGGTTGAAGGGCTTGAGGTGCATAATTATGTTCTGCTGTTTTATTCAGACCAAATTTGATTATGTTTTTATTTATTATTTTTCACTCATGGTCCCAGCTACAGGAGTAGGATAAGTATACAATGTTCACTATTTTATCTGTTAAGAAAATGTTCCAGAAGAAAACTATAACACAACTGCAGAACTTTGTCTTTGCCTGTCCAATGGAGACTGAGCAACAAAGGATGACCTTTAGACGATACTTTATCCTAGTGGTTTTGAAGATGTTTCTTAGCCCTACAAGCCAGCAGACTATTTTTCCGTGGCACCTCCCTCCGATTTTGGATGTCTCGAACCCAAGAAAATTCCACTGGCCATACCAGATATTAAAGTGGTTGCGAGATGCAATGAGAAAATTCCAAAACAAGAAACGAGAAACATACGGCGGGTGCATGTTCATGTTACTGATATCGCAAATAAGTTTCCTAATTTTCAAAAACATGTACGTCTTAAGGTGTAAATCCTAATATTTAAAATACTTGTGTATAGATCCCTCCGTTACATGCATGTCAAGCACCCGAGCCTTGGAGTGATGAATGGACCGCTAATGAACTTGATAAGAAGGCGGACTATGTTATCTCACAGGTCCAATCTCTAATAATTTTATTTTTATAATCAAATTGAATACAAATGCCGTCGGAGGTTCACGTTGATTTTTGCTAAGTTTGTTGTCCCATATTGAACACACAGGATTGCATCATCAACAATTCAAGAAAGGAGAAAAAACAGAAGAAAGCATCTAGTAGTAAAGCAGTAAATGAAAAAGCAAGGTGTAAAAAGGCCCCGCAAGGACGCTGACCAAGCATCATCTACCCAGGGCAAGACTACATCTCATCAAAGATATAATAATGTGGATGAGGTGATCTGCTTTCATTATGATAGATCGTGCGCTTATTTAATTGGATCGTTACTTATATGATTGGATGGTTGGTCCTTATCATAGATCTTGCGCTTATTTAATTGGATGGTTACTTTAGTATGTAATCGGATGGTTGGTTTTGATAGATGATATTTATACAGGAAAATTGGGAGAATTGATTTCAATGACCGTGAATGCTAGGTTCATGTTATTATGTTGAAGGCTTCTTGAATACATTTGATGTGTTTTATTTTTTTTTCAATTTTTATTTGGTTTGTGTTTGTTAAGTAAACAAATGCATTTAAGATGCTCAAATTGGGTTATAATCTGAACTGGATAGCTAATTTATGATTGATTTATTCGGATGCCTTTTTCTGGATGAAAAAATTACTTTCTGTGGCTGCCAATTTGATGCATTGTGTGAAAATAGTTTACATTAATGATTGGTGTGGTTGTAATTGACGGCTATGCTGCTCCACTTAGTACATTAATAATTTTAGCCATTTGGATGGTCGCTTTAGTAGGGTATTGGATGGTTATTATTTATGATAGATCGTGTGCTTATTTAATTGGATCGTTACTTCAGTATGTGATTGGATGGTTGGTCTTTATCATAGATCTTGGGCTTATTTAATTGGATGGTTACTTCAGTATGTAATCGGATGGTTGGTTTTGATAGATGATGTTTAAATAGAAAAATTGGAAAAATTGATTTCAATAACCGTGAATGCTGGGTTGGAGTTATTATGTTGAAGGCTTCTTTAAATACATTTGATGTGTTTTATTTCTCTTATAGTTTTATTTGGTTTGTGTTTGTTAAGTAAACGAACATATTTAAGTTGCTCAAATTGGGTTTGATCTAAACTGGATAGTTAATTTATGATTTAATTGTATTAGAATTTTGATGCATCCTCTTATTATGTGTGTGACTGGTTCTTGTTATGTAATTGTAAATTTTTTGGGTAATTCCAGCAGTGTGGCAAGGTCGAACAGTGGAAGAAAACGGCCGCATAAGGACTCGAACAGGCGCCATCTACCAGGAGCAAGACCAAATCTTAGCATAGAGATATCGATACGCATAAGGTGAGCTCGGTTAATTAAAATTACTTGTGTTATTATCATGGATGTTAATTTTATCACTCCAATGACAATATCTATGACGACTAGTTTGAGTATTTATCATTCAAATGATGATATCTATTAATATACACCACAGGAATGCAGGCCTAGTACGAGAAAAAAGTTGCCTATCCGCAGAAGTCGATCTAAAAGCGGCACAAAAAAAGCAATTTCAGGAGAAAGTTTCCCAAGAAGCAAGGGGGCACCTTTGGTAGTCTCGGACTCTGATGATGAAGACAACGTGCCGCTTGCTAGAAGGCAACGATTATTCCAACAACAGTCGCTACTATAGGATGTAAATCAAGCAGAGTCCATGGTCAAGGACGATCATAAAGTTGCTCAAGAAGAAAACCCTGACCACAAGAATGCATCTCCACATACGTCGTCTGCGACACATGTCCAATTCACCGAGTATGATTTTGACAAGTAAGTTGTTTGTGGCTTACCTTACTGTATCTTTCTCTTCTTTATTTTTCTTAACCCGTCTTGTGATTAGTCATTGTGGTAAGCATAACTTGTCATTTTAGCTAACGTCATATTGCATTCATTTGCAGCGAATTTGACATCTCGATCATACAGTGTCCTGAATTTGAGCAAGTGCTGAATAATGTTGAACAGGGGCGGCAAACAAAGGCCATAAGCATGCAGCCCTTGCAAACGGTTATGCCAAACAAATCATGCTACCATACACCGAGTCCAGGGAGACCTAACTTTTTACTCGGTTTAACTCAGTTTGAAAAGACTCCAACCCCGTCTCCGATACATTCAATTCATCCAAGTCTAAGAAATATAAAGAAGGGGGAGACTAAGGAGAAACAAATCAGAGCATGGATACTTAACTCGTCCTTGAACAAAGAGCAACATTTGGCATCCTATGAAGGCCGGAAACATATGGTACTACAAAGGAAGTACTTATGGACCTTGAAAGTCCGCAGTTGGGTCAACAGCTGCGTAAGTATATGAACTTAATCATGCGTTTTAATTCCCTATCTTTCTATCGGTGTTAAGTTTACACTTGCTGAATAAATTGTGTAGGTCATTAAATGGATGTGCTACTCCTTCAATGACACAGAATCATCTAGATTCAAGCGAGATTTCTATTACGTGTGTCCAGGCATATTGGTAATTACACTCTACTGATTACAATGTGTCAGATTTTGTACGGATTCTTACTATGTGTGGGTTTGCAGGAATCAATCACACGAAATGATAATCTGGTATAATTTATTGACGGTGCAAGACCAATTTATGTGGGTCTTGGTCGAAGCTTTGGTGAGGATACTAGGTTCTTTAACAAATTTGAAGCTGCAAAGAGAAAATGAGTGAGTTTTAATCTTTTTTAAATACTCTGAACTTCCGATATATTATACGACGTGTAAAATGTTGGAACGGATGGTCACTGTGACGATTAGATTCTTGCTAGTATAGAATTTCATAGAAATATAATCACGTTGTAAGTATAGTTCCTAAACCAACAGAGAATCCTTTCGTACAAAAGTTTGGTTGTCACAAGTAACAAAACCCAATAAAATTTATAACCGAAGTATTTAAACCTCGGGTCGTCTTCTCAAAGAATTGCAGGGAGGTATGATTTATTATTGGTTATGGAAAACAGTATTTTTGGGTTTTTGAAAGGTTTGAACAAGAGAAATAAATTACTGGAATTAATAAATCAATAGCTAAGAAAACTCTTGGCAAGGTATGAAAATTAGAAGTCCTATCATAGTTATCCTTATCAATTGTGATGAGAATTACTTGTTGCTCCCACTTAGTCAACCTCTAACTATGAAGGTAAGTCAAGTGGATAAATCAATATGAATCCTCAAGTCCTAGTCAATTCCCAAAGAAAGACTAGAGTTAGTGGAATTCAAGTTAATTAGCAACTCTCAATTATCAATCAACAAAAGAGTTTGATAACTCAAGAATCTCTAATTACTCAACCAAAGGCAAGAATATAGAAAGCTAAATAAAAATCATAAATATGAAATACCTCAAATTGCATTAATAAAAGAAATCAAATCTAACATGGAAAAGTTCATAAATTAAATTGGGAAAATACATAAAAGGAACATTGAACCTGGAAATTGAGAAGTGGAAATTGTAATCCTAAAAGAAATCCTAAATCCTAAAACCTAAGAGAGAGGAGAGAGCCTCTCTCTCTAAAAAACTACATCTAAATCTAAAATTGTGAATATGAATGTTGTGTCTCTCTTGAGTCTCTGCATGTTCCCTGACTTTATTCTGTGTTTCTGGGCAAAATACCGGGTCAAAACGCGGCCCGAAATTGCCCCCATCGTTTTCTGTTAATTCTGCAGATCGCGCATGTCACGCGTACGCGTCGTTTGACGATTTTCCTCTTCACGCGTGCGCGCCAGGCACGCACTTGCGTCGTTTGTGCAAAATCCAATCCACGCATACGCGTCGCTGTGATTTTCACTATTTCGCGCGGTCGCGTGAGCCATGCGTCCGCGTCGGTGTTCGCTGGTCATCTCCTTGGTTTCTTGTGTTCCTTCCATTTTTGTACGTTTTCTCTCCATTCTCTAAGACATTCCTGCCCTATAAAGCCTGAAACACTTAACACACATATCAAGGCATCGAATGGTAATAAGAGAGGATTAAACATAGCAAATTTTAAAGCCCAAAAAAGCATGTTTTTCAATCATAGCACAAAATCCGGAAGGAAAAGGTAAAACCATGCAAATAGTATGAATAAGTGGGTAAAGAGTTGATAAAAACCACTCAATTGAGTACAAGATAAACCATGAAATAGTGGTTTATCACACTGTTACCCACTATTGATATGGTTGTTTTTATTTGCATATTTTGCTCTTTGGATTTGCCATGTTATTACGTTGACTGAATGTACTATACCTTGCTGTTGGAAATGGGTTGGGTAGGTCTCCTAGGCCTAGTAAATAATTGCTTTAGGCTTCCTGAGTCATCCGGATCGTTAATTTTTTTCTTTTTTAAGAATTATGTCGTGACTGTCATTTGATTTGAGGATGTTCTGATTCTTGCATCTTCAAGGGAGTTGACTAGTTTTTTTTTTCCAAGAGACATACTCATTCCTATGTCCTATTTGCTGCAGTGGTTAATTCCTAATTGTTGGAGGGGCCATTGGTGGGTATATGCATTTGAGGTGAATGCGAAGCGCCTAATGATAATCGACAGTTTGCATTCTGCACCACAAGATGATAAAGGGGATAAACTTGATGCATATGTAGTAAGCTACTATACTCCTTTTATACAATATACAGCTATAGTATATAATTCAATAGCATGTTGTTCGACTATTTCGTTCCATGATTTCCAGGGGAGACTGTTTGAGGACATGGGCGAGAATTGAAATTCTTGCATTTGTCCAGACTACATACGGCCCATCTCGTTCTTACGCTAGGGTTCCAAAGCAACCGAACAAGTGAGATGAAATTACAACTCAGCTTTGAGGCTTTTTAGTTTTATTTCCATCATGGGCATACCATATTAAAAATTCTTATCATCCTGATTGCAAAAGTATGTTATTTGCCTGTAGCTTTGATTGTGGCATCTGCGTTATTAAGTTCATGGAAAGTTGAACCGAAGACTGTGCTCTTGATGAATGGGACGAGGTGACTACAATAAACTTTTGGGCATATATCACACGTCAATTTGAACAAATATCACTGTAACAGTTCTTACTACTAACTCACCTGGTAAATCTATTTACAGAATTCACTCAGATCATACAGAATGGAGTTTATGCTAGACATTGTCTGTGTGCCACACAATGCATTGGTTCACCAGGTTCTTTCATTATTGAAGGACAAGGTTAAACCTGTTCGGCACAATCAACCACGGAACAAGAAAAGGGAAGTTAGATCACGATTCACTGCACCTAGCACGATGATCAAAGGGAGGAAGAAGTAGCATACTTAGGTTTAGCTACAGTGAATTTAATTACCATATTATACTTGTTTCACTTTCTTCTTAGATTTCTGGGGATTTATTTATTTATGTTACATTAAAAGGACTTGTTTCCAGGAGAAATTTTTTGGTTACATTAAAAGGATTTATTTTATTTTCAACTTAGATTCTCGGATTTATCCATCTTGTTTAGTAAAGTAACCATCTTTGCACATATTGAACCGAACATCTATTTTGTTATGTGTTATCACATGTATGTCTCTTGTGTATTTCAAATTTGACTTGAATATGTTAAGATATGACATAGGGAATCACTGGCGTTGAGACAAGATGCAGTGATTCCTTTGGAATGCATACTACAGATAGTATATGTTGAAATAGGTGATTAATAACCATCCACAAATACTGAGAAACTAAACATCTTAATGGATATAATAACGTAACGAACATCCAGTATAACTTGGTAAAAATAACAACATAATTACCCTTTAAAATGACCAGCTAACATTACCGTGTAAAATAACCTTGTGAAACCATGATAGTTAACTAAAACATAACCACCAATCGTTGCACATACAAGCACCCAAGGATAACCATTCATGTTCAAAGTGAAAGTGAACATCTGACCACATACAAAATTGAACAACCAAAGTATTTGAAAAACAAAAAACCATGTAGTCACTATCTAGAATGAACAGCTGCGCACCAAAAAACTATATAGTATAGCATGGAGCAATCGAGTACAAATTTATTAACCTAACTCGTAAATTACAGAATAACCATCATCTAATCATTATGCATTCAGTGTAAACGAAATTAATAATGTAAAGTGGTTCATTCTCACCAAAGAAAAATGGGTTTTGGAAATTAATCACATATGGACTTTTGCAACAGCTGCCTACAAACCTTAAAACTAATCTGAACTGTATAAATTAAAACCAATCTGAACCCTATAAACACAGAGATGAAAAAATAAACACAAGCACAACCTTGTCCAACTTATTCTAACTTTTGTTGAAGGAGCTTAACAAAGACATGAAACCACCGGCTTGTTCGGGAACATTCCAGCCAACAACAGCACCAAGGTTTACATCTTGAGATGCGTCCGAACGAATCACCTGTTAAACACAACAAAAAAAGCCAACAGTTATCTTCTTGCATAGTACTATACCAAATAAACATGCAAGGTCGAGATTAATCCAAACATGTACCGGGGATGCATTCTTGTTTTTCCTCCGATCAGAATTCTTGAAAGACTTCTCCAGGGCAACGCCGAGCCTCTTACTCTTTGGTGGGCCTTTCGTGGTAACCTTCGATGGGCCTTGGATGTCGATGACACCAACAACATTCAAACTCTGTGATCCAATGCTAGTGTGGGTCTTTGCCACGCTCTCGGACCTCTTCTTGGCACGGTGCACAGCCAACTTGGCCCTTGTTTCTTCCAGAGCAGTATGCAGCAATGCTATTTTGTCGTGGTCATTGACGAACTCTTGATCAACATTGTAGAAGTGTGCACACAGTCCCTTGAATGCAACATGACTCTCATCCGACCGACTAACATCGTGGCTACTCTTGACATACGTATGCTTGCACTTTATTTTCTTGCTCCATCGATGGAGAACATAACATGTATGTACTTTGTACACTCTATACGAATGGAAAACTGCAAGACAGTGACAGTACAACACACTTGAACTCTCGAAAAGATTTCACTCACAACGAACCTCCTATGTGGAATGGTCAAAGTGGACATCGTATGGAACGCAGAGAATAGTATCGTTGACTAATTTCTCCTCTTCCACCTTCATGCACACCGATGGCCCCTCTTCAGCAACTATAGAGAACATCCTTAAACATGCTGGTAGTGTACTCTTACTGAAATTGTCTCTCCATAGGCGAGCTCATTGCACAAGGGATAACCCCCTTGAGTCTGCAGCATCATCCTCAAATTTTCTCTGCTCCTTAATTCCAAGCACATTGTCATATTCGTGAACAAATTGAACCAAGCTAGTCTTACTGTGTAAGAATCCACCGTAGAATGCGTGCATGCTCTCACTCCTTTGCATACTCCTCATGGCAGCCCAAAATTTACCTTTGAAGTATATAGGGACCACATGCATCAGTCATCATATAGGTCTAAAGAAAATAAAGAAACCCAATTTTAGCAAAGAAACCTTACAGCAAACTTATTACTACAAATCAGAAAAATCCAGATAATTTAATAATTGTCAGTTAAAGCGCGTAAAGTAATCATACACTAACAGACTTGATAGCCATGTGTTGTTATGTAAGTTGTACTCATCTATAATTCAGACCAGTTATCCTCAAATGACTCCTCAATTCGAGAGTTCCACACAATGTCATTGAGGTCATCATACAAATCTCTGTACCGGTGGTAATCCCAAGCTTGTGTGGTAACTTCTTCGTAATATGCCAGATGCACCACCGGTGGCGTGTGTCAGGCAATGCATTTCTGATTGCACGAAAAATGGATTGACATTGATTGGTTATGATACGTTGTGGAGCAGTTCCCATGCACTTCACCCATTGGCTGAAAACCCACTCGAAACTTAGGATTTCCTTTTTCCCCAACAAAGCACAACCGAGGATGGTCAACTTACCATGGTAGTTGACCCCGACGAATGACACAAATGGTAATCCATGCCTACCAGAAAAAACAACCAAACATAAGAAATCCCAATCACAATGGGATATAATTTAAAAAAAAAATAAAGGACAAAACACCAACTGAACTACTTCATACCTGTTTATATTGTAGGTGTTATCAACTGACACGACGTCTCCATAGTATTCATACGATGTCCTACACCTTTCATCCACCCATACTGCACTCCTAAATTTACACTCCTAACTTTATCACGTAAAAGAAGTTCAGATTAATGTCCTTCATTCTCATGAAGTAGTTCATCATCTCCCTGACACCGCTTTCACGTTGCTAGTTCGGAGCCTTGATGTTATATAGTTTCTTAAATTTTTTTCTGAGAATCCCAGGTTAGACGGGCCACCAGCCTCATTTGCCAAAGCTAGGAATGTCTTGTTTGGTCGAATCCCAACCTCATCATTATCCACGATACGCACTTTGCATGCATGGTCAGCTGTCTATAGTCATGGTAGTGCACTGCCTTTCTCGCTGAACATGGGTGCGAGTGCCTCAACTCAACCTTGATCAAAACTCACTCTTGCATGTCCTTATCAAACTTCACATATATCCTTGCCTTGCACCCAGCAGTTGAAATCGTGTTCTTTCGCGTTGGTGTTTTGACACGAGACCCACGGAACCCGTCGCGATTACAGTGGATAGCTTGGCATCTGTAATTGCGCAAAGCGCATTCCAACTATTGGTATCTCGTCTTTTTTAAGGCAACCATGATTCGATAACTACAATTTAGATTAATTACAAAAAGATAATTACCATTAATGATCAAATCAAACATGCGAATTATGACTACACAAAATTAAACTAGAGTCCAAAACCACGTTACCAAACTCCATCTCTTCACTTCCAACCTCAGTAACATCCGACAGTTGCATGGCCTACAATTCCAAAAGAAACACAGTAACCGAAAGAAAAAAAATTCTTATTAAATATCATGTAAATAAAACCTCAAAAACAAGCACCAAAAACGCAACAACAGTTAGAAATCATGGTAATCATCCTATCCATTTTAGCTTAACAACAACTGCATGGAAATGACAATGATGGGTAATAGAATTATTTATTCTATTTTAGCTATTATTTAAGTGCCTGCATCACTCTTTAGTTGCTTCTTTTTTCATTCAATGACCATCACGTATAATTATATACATAAATTCTTATCTACACATGCAGGAAGAACATAACCACACCATTCATTATAACCCACTCATATAAGCATATCATTAGTGAATTTATGCAAATTCAACACACTTATAAGCATATAAACCCATTAGCATGAAAAATAAAATCATATGCAGGAAGTGTAACAGCCAAGACTACCCGCTAGCACGATATTGTCTGCTTTGGTACACAAGGCCTCACGATTTTGCCTTTGACGATAGGGATGATAGCCGAAACCCCCCACACTCACTCATCAAAATGCGTCATACTAGGGAGAGGTATCCACATCTTTATAAGACATGCTTTGTTCCCCTCCCCAACCGATGTGGGACCTTACAATCCATCCCTTAAGGGAGCCCAGCGCCTTCGCTGGCACATTGATCCGGGCTCTGACTCTGATACCATCTGTAACAGCCTAGACCACCCGCTAGTACGATATTGTCTGCTTTGGCACACAAGGCCTCACGATTTTGCCTTTGACGATAGGGATGATAGCCGAAGCCCCCCACACTCACTCATCAAAACGCATCATGCTAGGGAGAGGTATCCACACCCTTATAAGGTATGCTTCATTATCTTCCCCAACCGATATGAGACCTTACAGGAAGCATGTAGGGATACCACATAATATACAGGAAGCATATGAGCATATAACTACAAAATATGCAGGGAGCATATAAGGATACCATGCCATTATCAAACACTCATATAAGCATTCCATGATTGCCATGCAGTAAATACAATTACCATACACATTAATTCACACCTCGATTTCAGTGCCTGCATCACCTTATAGTTGCTTTTTAAATTCATTCAATGACCATCATGTAGGAAGAATATATGCATACCATACATTATAATGCATTCATATAAGCATACCAACTAATTAATTTTTGTAATTTCATCATTCATACAGGCATATAAGCCCATTGGAATGACAAATAAGAATATAATAGGATGGTTAGCATATAAGCATGCCATATAATATGCAGGAAGCATACAATCATATACACATATAAGCATAAAATATGCTTCCTGCATATAAGGATACCATACCATTTAAAAACAATCCTACAAGCACAAAATGATTAATTAATTTATGCAAATTCATCATACAGTTCAATATAAAACAATCACAAATTTAGTTGAATTACAACTCATCGATCACATCTGAATATTACATTAACCATAAAACTAAAAACCCCATTTACATTGCAATTTAAAACCTAAATTATTTGAAAAATAACCATCCATTATTAATGTTTTTTATCGTAAGTTGATCACCTTGTTCGACTTCTCACCGTCGACGACGACATCACCGGATACGTTTTCATGTTGATTTGATAAACTCTCTGCAACGGCAAATGGAACACAACCAAGCGGTTCAACCATATTGCACTGGATTAAGGAACTTCGGCTCGGTGGTGTGCATGAAGGAGGATGCACACTTGAAACACGTTCGTCTTGTGACGTCGACATCGGGAAGAAGGCACACCAGCTGCGCACTGTCCTTGCTGGAGGTTTGGGTTGCTGCATCGGTGCAAATATCCTGTAAACGAACGGAACGCAGTGCTACACAGTGGACTGTGCGGACGAGAGGGCGGTGGGAACAGACGCAGACGGTAGTCAGTGATCGTGGCGGGGTTGAAGCGACGAGATTCTCAGAGAAATCGAGAGCATCGAGGAATTGCCGTCTACTCGTTATTTTGATTCTATAACTGACGGTAATTCTAATTTGTTTTAAATTTCAAATTAGAAAGAAATAAAAATTAATTAATTACCAATAATTTAATTTTAATTTCAATTAAACCCTCATTGTATGCATTGTACAATAAGGGGTATTGGCTCCTCATACTTTTCCCTTTTTTAAAATATATAGTTCAAGCTAACTTTAATAACTACAAATCACAAAATCTACTGTCCCTAACACTCCTCTTTCTTCATGTTAGTTTTGATTAGATCTAACTGTGTAACCACAACCAAATCTCCCTTTCCAAAAAAAAAATATAAGACTACAGAGTAATCAAATTTTTAAGAAACTCACCCCCCCTCCCCCCTCCCCATGGTAATGCTTCCCACTAATCAATCTCTCCTATCCAGAGGATTCCTTCTTCGATGTATTTTATGTTCGGAACCATTAACATAGTATATTCTCAAAAATAAAATTTTAATACCATAACAATAGCTCTTATCTGATTTGTGAAATTTCCAAGCCACCCACGACGAGCTTCAATCCCAATGTCACTATGCCATTCCATCACTGATGCCAATCCTTTCCCCACTTCCTATGATGGATGTCCTCCTTCACTCCCTTTTGCTTCGTGCTATACATCTTTCTTTAGCAATTCTCCGTTGGTGTTATCAGTCAAAACCCTCCCTTTAAGAACAATGAACCTAAAATAACGGTCGATGCATTCGTATCACCTCTTTTTTTAACATCTATAATCAGCGTCTTAATTAAATTTGATTAGAGATTCAAAATATTTACTCCTCTTTCATTAACAATTTCACCAGGCTTTACCTAGTCAACTTTTCTGGTCTACACTCTTCAAAAGTGCCATGCATAACACTTAGATTGAATATTTATCTTTGATCATCATTGAATATTTATCTTTGATCATCTTAGTCACCATTTTTATCTGGCCACCACAAATGTCACACACACACACACATAATAAGTTCTGTGGTGACACTGTATTAGGTAATCAAGGGTGACTTTTGGTTGACCCTCCAATAGATTTGAGACACGTGGATTCTTAGAATGGGTTGTTGGATTAGACTTAAGCGCAGTAATTGTTTTTGATTTACCGCTGGAGCATTTAGAAAATTTTAGTATAAAAAATCATGGGTTTAAAATGGATAGAAGTGCTCGCACACCAAAATGATTGGATCTCTAAAGAATAGTTAGATAAAGAATGTATGTCATTTTTGTATACAAGTTAAAAGGTAAAATAGATGGGCCATTGGCCCCGATGTTCACCGATAAAAGAAAAAAAACTAAAGTGGATAGGAAGATAGTGTAAAAAGGATAAAATTACATTCAATTAGAATATGTGATGAGCGGATAATTTATACGCTTTTTGGCATTGTTTTTAGGTAGTTTTTAGTAAGTTTAAGCTACTTTTAGGGATGTTTTCATTAGTTTTTATGTTAAATTCACATTTCTGGACTTTACTATGAGTTTGTGTGTTTTTCTGTGATTTCAGGTAATTTCTGGCTGAAATTGAGGGATTTGAGCAAAACTCTGAAAAAGGCTGACAAAAGGACTGCTGATGCTGTTGGAATCTGACCTCCCTGCACTCGAAATGGATTTTCTGGAGCTACAGAACTCCAATTGGCGCGCTCTTAACGACGTTGGAAAGTAGACATTCAGAGCTTTCCAGCAATATATAATAGTCTATACTTTATTCGGAAATTGACGACGTAACTTGGCGTTGAACGCCAAGTACATGCTGCTGTCTGGAGTTAAACGCCAGAAAAACGTCATGATCCGGAGTTGAACCCCCAAAATACGTTATAACTTGGAGTTCAACTCCA
>NC_029779.3:696506-716066 GCF_000817695.3 Arachis duranensis | reverse complement strand
ATCGACCCTTACTCACGTAAGGTATTACTTGGACGACCCAGTACACTTGCTGGTTAGTTGAACGGAGTTGTGTCCACACATAAGTGCCATAATAAGGATTCCATACAACAACAAAGAATACTACATTGATGTGATCACAATTTCGTCCACCAATATGCCCCAAAAAATATAAAAAGCTCAATTATTATTATTATTATTATTATTATTATTATAACTTAACAATTAAAATGTGTCACATGATTTTTCTCTCGTTAAAAATTAGATGGCATAATTTTTTTTAAACTTAATAAACTCCCTTACTCCGTTGTCTCATTTACCTAACGATTTAGTATAGATTTATTTGTTTAAAATAACTATTTTTTATTAAAAAATAAAAATTTACCTATTTTTTTATTAAATGACATGAATTTAATTTAAATAATTTATATTAATTTTGTATTCTCTTGATAATTTTGAAAAAATAAAATCATTCACACCGTAGATAATCAAAATGATGTCTAAATTTTTTAATGTAAAAATTAAAATTATAAGTATAATTATTTATTGTCCTATTTTTTTGTATATTCTAAAAATTGAAAAAACAAAAGAACAATTAAAATTATAAACAAAATAAAAAAAATTAAACTTTTATATTTTTCGAGAAGACACAACTAGAAAATAGATTAATACAGATAGATTTACAGACAGATTTAGTCTTTATTACAGACAGATTTTTGGTTACCGACGAAATTACCGACGGATTTTGTCCCTCTGTAAAAGCCCCGTCGGAAATTATTTACCGACGGATTTTTTTCCGTCGAAAAATTACAGACAGATTTTTATCAGTTACCGACGGATTTTTCCTCTGTAAATTTTGCATCCATTTTTCGAAGGCGACAAACTTTCCGACGGATTTTCCGTCTGTAATTACAGACGAATTTTCCGACAGATTTTCCGTCTGTAATTACAGACAGATTTTCAGACAGATTTTCTGTCTGTAATTACTGACAAATTTTCAGACGGATTTTCCGTGTGTAATTTAAACTTTCGAAAATCATCTTACACTCTGATTACAGACAGAAAATCCATCTGTAAATCCATTGATAAGGTAAAATAGAATTTTTTTTATTTTTCTAATTACAAAATAAACTTATTTTTATCTAATTTGTATTCGAATATTTATAATATTTCAAAAAATAAACAAATTCATCGTATTATAAAACTAAAAGAAAATTATTATAAACAAGCAAGTCAATATAATTCAAAATATAAACAAAGTGTATTATCAACTATAATCCTCAATATATTGTTCAACCATACTAAATTTTACACAATTTTATCTAATTTTAACCATACTAAATTTTACACAATTTTATCTAATTTTAAACAAAGTGATCAACTTCACTGCTGCCCATGTCATTCTCTGTAGGAAGTTCCACAGCAGTACCCATGAGCCCTCACCAATCTCCAACTTTCAGGTGCACCCTACAACAACAAAAACCAACCAACTCCACCATTCATTTCTATTTCTATCTCATCAACAATCATACAAATCCAACACATTCAATAACACTGGAATTTCTAACTAAATAAACTTCAAATCAAGAGAATGCCTCTCACCTACCAATGACAAGGTAACAAAAACTTAGGAATCATAACAATACATGAGCAGCAAGTGAATCAAGCAAACATATACACCCTGAAAAGGGGGACTAATCTTAGATCTTATCATTATATGAATGAATATATCATAATATATGCAAAAAGAAAAAGATTTCAGATTCCACAAAAGGGTGCATATACCATGTAGTATTTATATCTATATATCTACCTTTTTGAGGGAATCCATGGTTGGAGTTTCAGCAGTGTGGATACAGTTGTATTGATCAGCGTTGGCCTCACCCCATCCATCCAAAACCACCACAGCAACTAGCTTTAATTTTCCTTTGGCAGCTTTGGGTGATCAGCCAATTTTCACTTGGCATCTGTGCTTCCCATATTCCTAACACAATAAAAAGAAATCAAATTTTTTTCATTCTCTCTTTAAATTTCAGATCCAAATCAAATAAAATCAATCCAAAATATTTCAGAAACCACCAGTAACATTAAGCTGCAAGTCTCTCTTTGCACAATTCTCATATAGAAAATTTAGTCAATAGCCAAACCAGAGCATGCCAAGTTGATAATATAATAACATGAATTGACAGAGAAACAAAGAAGTCCTTGAATTGAAAGATAATATTCCTACTTCTGTATCAATGGACAATGATGATGAATATTATCAAGATGATAAGAGACACACATACCTGTAATGCAGAAGACAGTACCACCAAGTAAAAGCCAGCCAGCTTTTCCATTTCTCCAAAAGAAATGGAAAATATAGTAAGGAGATATAGCCTTGAAAATACTAGAATAATGGTGTATGATGCTGTAAATTCCTACAAGTGGGGTACAAAAGGTCCATGCAGCCATTATTGGAAAAAAGAGGAAACTCACGCGTGATGTGCCAAATTCTTGAAGTCAAAGTATTACCTTTGCCTTGATTTGGCTTAATGCCATTACTACTACCACTATGATGTCTATATCTTACAAATGTAACCAAATGGTTGAGACATGTCAACAATTCAATTATGTAAGAATCTATCTTATTCCTCTTAGCATAATATAGTATTTGGAGGCGAATTAAATTACTCTCCTTGCCTGTGCTGTCACCAAACTCATTATTATTCCTGAATAAATAAATAAGAATAAAATTTTATTATCATATATGAATGAATGAATATAAAGAGGGAAGGTTCATCATGTTTGTAACTAACCCTCCATTTGCCCATTCACCAACCCATCCAAACCCTTGGTGTGCTCTGCCAGATACATGAATATGACATAATTATTTTAAGCATAGCATTCTCTATGTCTTACTTGGCCGTATTTGTAGCAATTGGCGTTAGCCATTGGAGAGTCTTGTCCATCTCAGCTTTGACCCGAGTCATGGAAAGCTACACAAAAATTTCCACTTAGCATATTCCATTAGGAAAAAATAATATTCCAGTCTTCATTGAGCAATTAATTAATTAAACACCAAGATTGAATATCATACCTCTTTAGTGATATCCATATTTTGCAACCTAGATTGAAAGATAGTCTTAAAACTATTGGGCAATCCATGATATAATGTGTCCCTCGTATTTGGAGGAAGTGCTGATGGCCGAGATGCCTAACACAAATGTATGTGCTTTTCAGTCAAATTATGGAGATCAGAATACCATTGATCATTAGGCAATTAAGACATTTCAGTTTTATTGAAAAAAATCAAGCAGAAGCATCAAATGAAACATGCAAAATAAACAAGCTGGGAAGCAAGGTAATCAAACTCAAGA
This sequence comes from Arachis duranensis, assembly GCF_000817695.3. Taxonomy (NCBI): domain Eukaryota; kingdom Viridiplantae; phylum Streptophyta; class Magnoliopsida; order Fabales; family Fabaceae; genus Arachis; species Arachis duranensis. Next base: position 712,710 of record NC_029779.3, on the reverse strand, counting down.
TTTCACCTAAACTTGTAAAACTTAAGTGAATTCAAGGAAGGAATGGCACTATTGAAATGTTTATCACCAAATTGATGTCAAATTCAACCACACAAAATATGAACCAACAGAAGAATTCAAAACCGATAATTGAATTGAAGAATAAGAAAAGAACGCATACTTGTTATTCAAGAGATTCTTGACAGCAACTTTGGTACCATCACTTAGAACGCCAGAATAAACAATGTCATAACCATCTTCACCAATCACATTCTCTTCACACAATCCATTAGTAGCAGCTTCAAGTTCTCTCAAAGAATTAAGGATAGAGAATTAAGGCCACAAACTAAAAAGAAAAGAAGAGCAGTAGTGTAGTGAAGTGATCTGAAAAATAATAAGGTAAATAGTAAAAGCAGTTAGAAGTAGATGGAAAGTGCAAACCTTGTAGTTTACAGCATGTATTTGATATTATTATTATTATTGAAGTCGTGCATATATTTCATTGTAACTGCTCTATGGCCTTAGATAGCTTTTAATGCATATAACTGTGAAATCCAATCACTTCAAACCTTCTCCAAAATTCTCTCTCTCTTCTCTCCTTAATTCAGCACCTTCTAGCACCACAGAGAGAGATAATAAATTAACAATGCTATATATATTGTTAAGGGTTGTGAATAGATGCATTCACAGAATTCTCAATACATACTTTGCAAGAACTACTGTTCAAACTCTTCCAACAATTAGCCAAAACATAAGCAGATTCATTTACCCTTCCAGAAACATCAACCTTCCCTTTTGCATAGTATCCTATGCTGTTTGGTGCAGCTTGAACTACTTCCAAAAGCATCTGCTTTGTGGCCGCTCGAAAACTCGAATTCGTCCTAGTTTTGTTGCCACAAACAGCCTTGTCCCCTGGCCCTGCATACTCATCAAAGAAGCTATAATTTTCAGACCTCATGAAGCATCCATCAAGAAATATTTGGGACGTTGTGGCTTAAATCAAACATGTTAAGGAACTAGTTTGTTGCTCAACAACAAAATACTATCATTAACTATAACTTTGCAAAAGCAATATCAGGACAGCAAACATAAATCAAATTAAACATGACCTGAAGTATTATTGTAATAGCAGTTATCATGCAAATTGAAATGAGTTTAAAATGAAGATGTAAATTAAAGGATACAATGAGAAATATCCATCAGGCCTAAAAAAAGTAACTCTCTGACCACCATTGAGTATGACTTTGACATTCGACACTTTTCCAGGAATTATATAGTCTTTTGTTCCTAAATCTGCAAACAAATTTATGCACACCATTAACAAGAAATGGATGCAAGGAATGGATGCACACAAAGGAATGGATGCACACCACAATGAACTCTAGCAAAACCTTGCTGAATTCCACTCAATTAACATTATTAGATACACTCTAAAGTTTATTGAACAAAATATAAAAAATCTGCCAATTCAAATGCAATGGTTATTCGCATCAGTCACCATCCAACAATTAGATTTTGAATTAACTAAAAAGTAAGAAAATAAAAATCAGAGTGACAAAAAAGAAAAACAAAGCATACTGCTGGGGATCTTCACTCGACCATAGATGGTGTAACCTTCAGTGAACCTGAAAAAAAACAAATTAGGATTAAAATCGATCCACATAACATAATTCTAAACCAGAGAGAACAAACGGAAAATTAGGGTTAAGGGACGAGAATTAGGGTTAAGAAAAACAGGGAAGGGACAGGGTTAGGGCTAGGGATAATGAATCGAAATAGAATCACAATGGAAGGGTTAGGGCTAGGGACGAGAAGGAGGCGGAGGCCTACCTGAACTAACAGTGATGAGAGAAGACGATGACAAACCTCCGGCGAGGAGAGAAGAAGCAGCGCGAGAACGGCGGCGGAGGGAGCTCGTAAGACAAGAGCACGGCGGCGGCGGTGACGGCAACAGCGGAGGACGTCACATCTTCAATGGAGCTTCAATGGAGAGAGAGAGAGAGAGAAGGCATGGGAGTAATTCACGTGAAAAATAAGTGAACTGAAGTATTCGGGAGTAAAGTGACTCATCTCCTTATTCTAATATATTTTTGACGGAAAATTTAAATTACAGACAGATTTTTATCTGTAATAATTTAATAAAACACAGCATTTTGTCTATTTAATTACAGACGGATTTTCCGTCTGTAACCATTTTTTACTGAAAAAAATTAATTTTTCTGACGGAATTATCGACGGATTCTTTTTTCTGTCTGTAATTTATGTTAATCCATTTTTTTTGTTTTTCGACAAAAAATCCCTCTAAAATTCCCTCTGTATTTTAGTGGGATAAAATCCGTCGGAAATATCCGTCTGTAATAACTAATTTTCTAGTAGTGAGATGAAATAGTTGAAATAAATGAAGCAATAGAATTTATTAGTTTAATGAATAACTTTTTTTTTAGATTTGGGTTAAGGTTCACAAAAGCATACCCAACCCGAAGAATTCTAGCCATTTTCAACAGACCCATACCCCCGATTCAGTTCCTACCAACTCCAATGCAGTCAGTCTTTCTTCATTAGCAACATATGAGAGCTCCATGAATGTTGAAGAAGATGATGTTCTTTGTGCACTCACTATATATACGCTGCTGTGGAAGCTTCTTCCGGTCACGTCTCGTTGCTGCCTCTGTGCCATAATTGTCAAAACTGAATCGATGATCGAACCGGTCAGACTACTGGGTCACTGATTCAACCAGTGATTCACTAGTTGAACCGATTGATCATGTCCTACGTAAATACAAAATATAAAATAGTGAAAAATTTAAAATTAAAATTTAAAATACATCTTTTCACTAACATTTTAAGAATAATCAAGCTATTCTAAAACAATATGAAATAGGAATAATAAATAGTTTATTATTTTTACTCTATCATAATTATTTTTATTTTGTTTTTATATTTAAATAACTATTATTTTCAAATTTTAATAATTATTAATTAATTTATACCTATTATACTATTATATACTACAAGTATTTATTAAAAAATATTATTAATAGATATCATATAATTATAAAAAAAACAAGTGAGTTTATAATTATTGTTAAATAAAAATATAATTAATATAAGAATGAGTGAATTTATAACTAAAATTAAAATAATTAAATAGAAGTAAACTATTTGTTAAAAGATATCTATATGTATTATAATTTGCATATATATTAACAAGCATGACAACTTGGTGACTATTCATGCATACCTCCTTCTTTGAGGAGAGGGTTCAAGTATGAAGGATCATACGATACACATATTATTCTTTTCTGCTACTATTATTTTTAATTATATTCTCTCATTTCATCGTATATTATTCTTTTCTGTAACACCCTAACTTTTAGTACCTCATATGATCATACTAAAAGCTCAGGCGTTACTTACCTCGAAATCTTTCTATTTTATACTACCTTTATTTAATATCGAGTCTTTACAAATACGAATCGGAACTTTACTCAAGAAAACGATAAGCCTTTTCTGTTAACCACTTAATCAAAATAATATATATAATCACATAGCATCATATACATAAACATAATCCAAGATTCTCAAATACAAGTCCTACCCCTCTAAAAATCTAAGACAATAAACGGCGAGGGAAAAATAAAGTCTAAGATTAAACCATATACAAAAAGTATGAATACATATACATAAAACTCTGTGGATCGGTCGTGACTTCTCGCCAAAGATTCCTAAACCTATCACTTAAAACAGAAGATCTCGCCAAAGATTCCTAAACCTATCACTTAAAACAGAAGATTTGTAGGGGGGTGAGAACGTTGTCCTCGCATGTTCTCAGTAGGAAAAGTGAATGCCGTGAGAATAAAGAAATAAATTACAAATATTTACTGTATAACCTTAAAATAATTACCTTTAGGATTTTTTAAACTCACTTTAAAGACTTTAGTTAGTTTTCTTTAAGTAAAACTATTCTAAGTAAATCAAAGTCATGTCACTCAGTTTTGAGTTATCTTAATCTTTGACATATACAGGAATTAACAAACACAAGCAGACTCACAATACAAACACACAAGCAATTCACACAAAAAATCAAACAGCATAATCATAGAGAAATAAAATGAGTAAACACAACCAAATGTAAATGTGCAAACAATATGATGCATATCTAGTCCTATCACAGGTAATGAGCTAATCTACCGGTTTCGACCTCCCGACGCAACTCAGCAACCTTTGTCTAAGTTTGGTTTCCAGTGCCATAACCTCTGTAAGCAACATCTGTCTTACAGGTGTGACCATCCCCTAGATTGGCCAATGTATCTCTGGAAAGCAAATTTTGGTGGACTCACCACCAAATCTCATCAATTTTCTCAAAATACTACATCACAACAGTGCCAAAACCATTAAAACAACCACAACTAAGCTGTTCCTTATAGCCAAACCAACAAATCATAAGCAACAACAATAATTCAACATAAACTCATTCAAACTCAATTAATAATCAACCAAATCAACATTTACTTATCCAACACCAATTTAACTGATGATAAATTACCAGAACCCTATTTTCATATGAAATCAAACCAATGGGACCTCCGAAAAAGCTTTTTGACCGAGCTGCTAAAGAGAAAAATGTCAGGAATTGTCTGTGCCTCCTAGAACTCCAGTTGACCAAATTCAAGGGGTAGGGGAGCTATGTCACCATCAACTTCCACCAATCAAAAGTAATGCCAACGTGTAGAGGAAGAGGATACGAACACTTTTATCAGATTAGATTTTTTATTGAAATTACGGATCATAAGAAATCGAAGTCAGAAGCTCTCGGAGGTGCCATGGATTCTCTTTCTCACTCACGGTCCATTTCTCACTTTTCTTTCTTCTTGTAACGTGAAGGAGAGATTACGAGACATTGGTGATGATGATTAATGAATGGTTAGGTGTCACAAGAGGTTGGGTGTCACTTCCTTAAGCTGTTGAGCCAGCGATTCAAGTTATAAATATCTTAAATAGATAACTATAAAACTTGGATATATTAAAACACAAGTAATAATATATATGAATTACTAATATAAATGACATTAGCAACATGACAATAAAAGATATACGGTGAAGCATTAGCAAAACTAAGTTCACCGGAAAGTACTAATATTTACTCATATCGGTGGATATTGAGCTCGATAATAATATTATTAACTATGTAAAATTTTATCATATATATATACAAAAATATGAATTTAGTTGAACTCAAATAGTTATAAAAATTAATTTAATTACTTATAATAAAATAATTTCTAAAATAAGGAACTTTAGTTTATGAAATAAATTATAACTTATTTATATTTATATTTTTAAAATTGTGGGTCGTTACATTTTCTATTACTATTATTTTTTGCACAGATATGAGTTTTAAAAAAGAGTAATATTAAATTTTATGTTCTTATCTATGAGAATATTATGGCTTATTATATTATAAATTAACATTGTACCATATAACAGAAAATAAAATTATATATTTATTTTTTGTTACCTTTTTTACTTTTTTAATGGTCTAAATTAATTTATATATTATCAAATTATTTCTATTATTTATGCAATATTTTTCTCTTTTGATAATTATTTATTAATAAATATTGAATTAACAATTCTGTTTATTATATTTCAATGTGTTTTATTTTTAAAATATTTGTTTAAAAATAATTGTTTGTCTGTGGTGGTTAGTGTCTGAAAATATTACAAGAGATCTGTTGTATAAGTTTTTTCTGTACGTCGAGTTGAATGCCAACACATCATCAAAGCATTCGTAGTCATGCTGCATGTGATCATCTAACCAAAACATGTGACCAAGGTGCTTCTCAGCACAATGCGTATACTGCACAACTTTCATAGGATCCAACTCAGCCTTGCCCTTCAAGTAGCTTATTGCTGTGCTTCTCAGCACAATACGTATACTGCACAACTGCCATAGGATCCAACTCAGCCTTACCCTTCAAGTAGCTTCTTGCTGCGGCTACATCTCCCTCAATGATCCTGGATTGCCTAACTCCATCCATATATACAAGTCCTTACTTATGAAGTTAAGATTGCGATATGCCGATATCCACCACACATATGGGCAAAGAAGTCCATGATTTGAGTTGTCTGAAAACCGGCTTCATGCATGCTATGTAAATGCGCTTTGTGACCTTCTGTAATCTTCCTATCGGTGCCATTACATTAGTGAACACTGGGGATGCCAAGTCATGATTATGCTCCTCAACCAATGCCTTCATCCACCATTTTCCATAACTTTTGTCCAAAAACATAACATGTTTGGCATTTCAATTTGCTCTCGTCTCCAGTTTATGGGGCCTTTTCTGTCAACCCTCTCATAGTGCTTCTTTTCCCGCAACCCTTGCCGATTGCAGTAGAAAAATTTTCTGACAATATTTTTCTCCTCGTCTTTAACAGAATCTCCCTTTCGTATGGCAAAACCAATACCCTTCGTATATGCCATATAGCTTGCGTAAGCATCTTCAACCCCAGTAAACTCTGTACATAACAACACAGAACCATTCACAGGGTCTGGACTACTGAATTGTTCACCCATGATATTCCCTTAGCTCCCTTGATCCTCTGTTGAGGCACCTACATCGCATCCACCACCATCGCAGTCTTGGTATTCGCTGTCAGTAGGGCCATTATCACCTTCGTCAGTATACGGATCTTCCGACCCGTTCGAATCATCTTCGTCACCAGAATCGGTGCTCCAACCATCATTCTATTGGCCTGACAACTTTAACATGCTGTCATCTTCCAAATCCGTCTTACTCTCACACATCCTGGGGTAAAAAATAATGAAGCCAATCGAGAACAAAGCATGTCGTATGCATAATAAATTACGGAGTTAACATAAATGGAGACGATTGCTATACAATTAGGCATTAACCAAAGTCCATAGCTATGACTAAGTAGTAGATCTCTAATCAATTATGACCGAGTTGTTATTAAAACTTTTTAGCCAATTAAATTGACAAGCACATATCATATAAAAAAAATTCTATAAGATTTGTTTAGAAATTTTTAAGGACATCTAATGATGGCCAATGCAAATGCTTCGTTTATTGTAATATAGTTCACAGTTGAAAACTAACGGGACATATATTCACATCATTTGTCAGGCTACCTGGACCTAAACTAGCCAATGCTTGAATGCAACCTTGAGCCAAGACCTATAGGTACTTGCATCACATTAAAGGAAGAAATAGCATGTTTTCAATCCTTTATAGCTCACACATAAATATGAGAATCATAAATCACAGCTTGTCAATACTTCTAATATTCAACAACCATCATTGGTCATAATAACAAAAATAAAGTATTAAATATTAACCCCTAAAACTTATCACTTCAAAAAGCAAGAGCTGTATAGAGAAGAATTACCGTACAAAATAGAATGAGAATGAATCATGTTATTTAAGACAAAAAATTTGACCACCTCTGGACTTAAATAAAAAAAATTCAGATTTTTTGTTCCAATAACCACTTTTGGTGGGAGTTTAAAAATTGCAAATGCTAGATATGTGGCCTGTAAGATTCTGATATTACTGTCGGGTGAGGTCGCCTCCACCAACGACTGTATACTTCTCCTAAACCTTCCTCAATGAATCCACTTCCAGAAACGGACGTCGAAGTTGACCTTCGTCCCACCTCCTGCAATTGAGCGCTAAACTTCAGATTGAACCCTAATTTTCTCAAGTGCTTTAAATGTTTATTCATTCAGCTCATAGATTTGGAAAATTTTTAATTTTACCTTTCAATTTCTGTTTCTATTCTCCACACCATCCTTCAATAATAGGAGTGTATGACATTCAAAAAATCCAACTATAGATTATTCACAAAATAGTATTTATTCTTTTTTTTTTCTCCTTCTATCTATGCAGAATCCAAATATGTATCAGAGTAAACACCATACAATAATACGCAGGTATCGGTGTAGACTCAATCTTCAACAACTATTTACACTCATCTCTCATGCATATCTGCAACAGTAATAATAATACATAAACTCGTCATAGATTACTTTACTAATCAAACAGTTTTTATGTATGTGATCAGAGAAGTGAAAGTAACGACCCAGTTGGTAAAGTTCTACTAACATCATCATCACCAAATTTCATCTCCATCACAACCTTCATTTTCCCACCAAGAATCTTCTCCTTAGCAAGCCATCTTTGCAATTTCCCAGAAGTGGTTTTTGGAACACTTTCACTCTTAACCAAAACAACCCACCCAACTTGAACATTCTCCTTCTTCAAAACACTTTCTTTGATCCCATTACAAACGCTACCCAACACCTCATTATCCACCATTATCTCTTTCTCAGTTCTCTGTAACTCCGCCACCACTGCAACAACTGTTTCAGAAACTTTAAACGCCGCAACACAACCACCTCTCAAAAACTTTGTGCAACTGTTATACGCTGCAGATTCAATGTAATGAGGATGAATCTTTTCACCATTTTGGAGCTTGATTATATCTTCACACCTTCCAGTAACAAAGAGGTATCTCCCCTCTCCTTTAACAATCCCTGTGTCACGTGTTCTAAGAAAGCATCTTCCAACCATGTTCCTCAGTCTTCCATGGAACACTTCTCTCGTCAAAGAAGGGTGTCCCAAGTATCCAGAAGCATTGCTTGGTGATGAAACCCAAATCTCACCTTCAACACCATCCTCAACTGGCTCATGAGTCTCTTCATTAACCACCACGATTTCCATGTCTTCTTGTTCCTCCTTCCTACATAGTCTCGCAACCGGTAAAAGCTTGTTGTGAGTTGGAAAATCGTGGAAGCTACTAGAAGAATACGCGTCACTTTCACTCCTCCATGCACTGGAAAGAAAGGTGCAGTTTTCAGCTAAACCATAAGAAGGAGAAACGGCACAAGAGCTTAACCCAAAGGGACCGAAGACTCCAACAAACTCTTCGACACAGTCTCTGTAAATAGGTTCGTTGATGAGTATAAGGTTCCTCAAATGGGAAAGATTAATGGGAGATACTCCTTTATCAACTCCTCCACGTTTGAGAACCAGTGGCAACGTGAAAGAAGGTACCGGAGTACACGTGGCCTTGAATTCAGAGATCAATTCAAGCCACAACCTGGGACGTTTGATGAACGAGGTTGGCGAAGTAAGAACACAAGTAGCACCAGAAACAATGGTTAACAACAAAAACATGAGGCCAGCGTCATGGTACTGAGGAAGCCACGAAACAATAACACTGTTTGGGTGAAGATCATAGACTTTCCTAGCAGCTCTGACGTTATGTGCGGCTGAACCCGCCGTTACAAGAACCGGTTTCGGAATCCCGGTGGCGCCAGAAGTGTACTGAACAAGATACACATCATTCTCCCTGCAACCATTGTATGTTAGGGATCCACCAAATTTATCATTATTTTTATTATTATTAGCACCATGCTTGATGTCCTCAATGGAAATCCATTTCATGGTTTGTAACGCACGAACAAGATTAGGATTATGATTAATGTTGTTGTGATCAGAGAGATAGCGTTGGATACATGAAACGTAAGAAGAATGAGCAACTGCAGCTTTGGGTTTAGTCTGCGAGATAACTCTAAGAAGGTGGTGATAATTTTCATTAGCGAAAGAAGGGTGAGGAGGGATTATAGGGACAGATAAAATTCCAGCCCTTTGGGAAGCGAAGATGAGTTCAACAAAGTGAAGACCTGGAGAAGAGAGAAGAAGGAGAGTGTCACCTCTTTGAAGAGTGGGAGTAGTGAGAAGGTGGGAGGAGATGTGGTCAACTGAGGCATTGAGTTGTGAGTAGGTTAGGATGGTCTTATTGTTGTTATCATGAGCCCAAATGAATGCTGGCTTGGACCCAAATGCCGGTAGCCTAGACCATACCGGCAGGTATTCATCAACCACCGGTTGGTCCGGGAATGAAGGGTCATAATTCTCATACTCGTACTTCATTTTAATTTCTCTGCGGAAACTGGGAGCTGATCATTTCTCTATTTATAGTCAAAACATTTTAGATGATTCAATGTGTAATGTACATATTTTAAAAAAAACGTTAATTATTTCATTTTAAATGTAAAATGTATGAATGGATTACATAATATGGGACAAAGGACTGAATTGAATTGCATGAGGAGGTAGTGATGATTACGAAAACTAGGAGGAATAAAGGCATATGCTAATAGCATATCCCACTGGAGTAAAGCTGTAACAACAATTACTGTCGGGTTGTTGTTGTTGGATTTGTGATGTTGCTGATATACTATGGCCGTCCCCGAAATCCCCAATAATTCTTGTATTTTTAAAAAGTGGATTGCTATCCTTAATCACTCACTACTGTCTTGTAGTAAAGATAGTAACATCTTCTGAATTCTGATTTTATCTTGAAGAACAGTGTATTCTCCATTCAGCAAAATCATTCCATATTTGTGCTAATAAGGGCTGGCAATGCAACTTTCCTAAATGGAAGCGTACCGAGGGTGGGGACTCTTTAACTACAACACTTCTAATGCATAGCACGTTGTTTCCTTGGAATTACCTTCAAATAAAATTATGATATGGAAAAGACTATATGATTCACATTTATATTTAAGGACATTCTAGTTTGCAAACTCCAATCAAAACCATTATTTTAATCAAACATTCTAAGTTTAAAGTAAAAAATTAACATGCATGTTAATTTACTGTTGCAAACTTACTTCTTATATATCAAATTAACTCACTCCCTTCATTAGTTGAATAGAATTTAGAATTTATATTATATAAAAAAAAATGCTATAGGCCATCAGAATTGATTTGTTTATTTTTTTATCATTATTTAATCATCAACTCAATTGATTTAGTCTAATTTTTTCAATCTATTAATTTAACAATATATTTTATTTCATAAATAGTCAAAAATAATAAATTTTGATAGCTTTTTAGTATTTTTTTATATAAATTCTACATTCCATTCAATAGTTGAAAAGAATAATTATCTAACTGTGAACAATAGTCAATAGGTAAGTTTTTAAGTTCCAAAATATTCTATAACTTAAGTATTAAAGTAATTTTTGGAAAGTTTCTTTTATAATCTAATATTTACTCATATGATTTAAAAAAAGAGAGATAAATCCTACCTTACTCTATCTCTACTTTTAAACAAATTAAACAAAAATTTATAGTCTACAAATCCCCTTTTTGTAAATACCCACACCGTCAATCCCTCTTACCTTCGTTTAAAACGAGCTATAACTCGTTGAATTTTTCAAGAACATAATACACCATTTTCTCAATATTAATATAAAATTTTCAGTGTAATTTACTCATCTCTCACTATTATTGGTATGACAAACACATTCTAATGTTGAGTAAAACTTTGCGCTCGTGTGTGTTTTTCTTTTTTTTTTCCCGTGATTTTACGACTACATGGCAGTGGTGCAGAGGTCTACAACATATTTATCAGGATAATTAGGAATTAGTCAACGCTGAATCGGTTATTTATAATGTAACTAGTTAACATAGATAAGGGGCCGGTCAAAATCTGGAGAGATAAGGAGTCAAACATTGACAATAGATACAAGGGTCCAAGCGGCAAAAAGCCGAACACAGTGGATCAGTGCACTCTTTAGTATTGTCATATGAAAGTCCAGTTTGACATATTCAAAATGGTCTCCTGCTGCAACAATAATGAAACAAAATTAAGGACAAGCCTTTATTACTCTTGCCCTGGTCTTGCTGAACACAAGGCAATTCATACACCCGTATCCTTAAATGCTCCATTGTTCGAGTTTCAACCTAAATCTACCAATAAGTACACTTCATGCCTAGAATTTGCAACTTCAAATCTGATCGACCGCTATCTGATGCTTCAGTTCTCTACATTCCACGGCAATCATTGTCCCCAAGCACAGGCCGCCCTGTACCATATTACAACTACATGAGAGGACTTCATGCAAATTATGTACCCACAAAAAACAAAAAAACAAAAAAAAAAGAGTTACAGAACAATACAAGTCTGTCTAGTCAATTGTAAAACACGGAAAAGATCAACAATAGAATTTGCAATTAAACAAAGAAAATTTTACAAATTGAGATTCACAAATTTTCGTTAAGAGCTTAACATAAAAAGGTATGTATATGCATGAATAAATTAGAAAAAAAACTTGACACCAACAAACACGAAACATATGTAATGGACAAACAATAAAAAAAATTAAAATATAATCCACAAAACAGAGGGGTAAACAAAGGTATATATTAGCCAATCACACAGAGGATATATATTCTAAACAACCAGGCAAAGAAATAAATTCCTGCCGTAATTTTGTCTTGATATGACAAGGGCACTATGGATAATGTTAGCTCAGGACTCTATAATGGACCACACTAGCTTCCTTCAAATGAAAAGTCCTATTATATTTTAATCCAATCACACTGACAACAAAACAAAATACTAAAATTTGCTCAATAAGGATGCAAAACAAGCCATAACAGACATATCGACAGAAACCTTAATATGGAAAAAGTAAAAGCTGAAGAAAAATAAAGATGAAATTTCAAAATACAATTTGTCTCGGTCTAATTAATTTGCATAACCAAAGTAGCCCTGAATTCAAACCACTTCTGTTAGAATGATCAAACAAGAAGGGGAGTCATACATCCCCTTTACTCATTTACGTACAATGCCTCCCAACTTGGGCATTATGTATAAGGATGGACACAATATTTTGGTACCATGTCCATGTGTTGGAGGCGTGTTCTTCTTAAATGTTACATAACACGGTAAACACGTTTATGAATGTTACAATTTAATTTGGCCAAAGTCCATTGACTCATTACGTTTTGTGACAATAATCTCTTCCAACATAAAGAGTAGTGATAGCTATTTTTATCTTGCTTCCTTTGGCCAAAGGACAGATAAAAAAGATAGCGTCATCCTAAAAATATGTATCATGTTCAATGAAATGATTAAATCTGACCATGTACTAAATCTTCTAATATAGAGCACGTCCCATGTGGGATCATTGAGATATCCATCACCATTTTAAAAATCTTTCTAGGAAAAAAAAAAGGAGAAATCCCCATCCCAACAAAAAAGAGAACAAAAAAAAAGAATAGTCAGGTGGTCAGCCAAGAGCCAAAATACCAAATCAACAGAAAATTAAACAAGAAATAAAGAGAATAGCTCACGCTCCATAAGATGAAAGAGCATCCTAAATGTGATTAACTACTCAAAAGAAAGTGAAGATTATAAAAGGAAAACCTGTCCAACAAATTAAGAAAAACAATTTAGGAAGAAGCAACAACAAAAAGGATCTTGTGAACAAGAGCTACAACGACATTTGAAGGTTTCACATCATTTTCCAAGGTTGTGCTCCCACTCCCACATTTCATACCCGATTCATGCATGTCCTAGAAAGACGACCATCATCGCCTGAAAGTTCTCAAGATATCAAACACTTGGGAAATGCTTTATGTTTGAACCAAGGTAAGGTGCCAAGATGGGGGGAAAAATTGCTCATGAACCCACTCCTTTGCCAGAAACAGAGGAGAAGGGGGAAAGTAAACAGCCTAGTCCAACACCACTCCACTACTTGAAAATTGGATTATAGAGGGTGACAAAGTGATGCCCTACAGCACCATTCCACCTCGAGACCAGAGGACAGAGAACGCAGGAAGTCATGTCATCTACAGCGCCAATCCACTGCTAAACTGAATTGAATCACAGCTTGACTTTGGACTGACCTTAACTTTAGAGATTTGCTATTTTATTAACTTTACCGCTATCATACAATTCAACTAGTTTAATTATAAACTCTAATCTTTAGAAGCCTAAGTGCCTTGTGTATGCCTATTAGTTAAGTGTTTTATGATTTTTTATTGTTGAGCACCCTTGGGCGCCACTTGAGTCTTGCTCCAAGGCATTAGAACCCCTTAGACTACCATGGTTTTCGTTACTAACACAAATAAGCATGAGCAACAACATCCACAATCTTGAGGAAGCAATCTCTTTTCAAAGACAATTCATTTATTTTCTTAAGGAAGAAAACAAGAGACCAAAAGAATCACAAATTAAATGGGATTCAAAATGTTGTGGGAACAAATGCACAACTATAGGATTAATATACAAAACCCACCTATCATCAAGCATGAGGACCGTAGGGTAAACCACCATATATTAAGCATATGAAATAAATCAGTAATGTTCTTACCCCATATTAAACATGGTGTTTATGGGATCCAGAAGCTGAGGCTGTGAAGGGTGCTGCTGCTGTTGCTGCTGCTGCTCCTGCTGGTGGTGCTGCAAACTCGCACCAGTGGCCACAGCCACCGCACTAGAAGGCGTTCCCTTGGCTTCAACGAATCTCCACATATACCACGAAGCAACAGAGCGATAAGGCCTCCATTTCTCACACAACTGATCCATCTGAGAAGGGCGGGGCAAGTCCTCAAGATTGTAGAGAAGCTGAACCCCTTTGCGGACTCCAAGATCGTTGATGGGAAGAACATCGGGTCTATGGAGTGAGAATATCATGAACATATGAACAGACCAGGACCCAATCCCGTTCACCATTGTGAGCATGGTGAACAGAGATTTATCATCCATATTTACAATGGCCGAATCGGAGAGTATCCCATTCTGGTACTTCCTGGCCAAGTCGTGAAGGTAACTGGCCTTCCTTCCAGAAACCCCAATTTGGCGGAGCTGCTGAGGAGTTAGGGCAAGAACGGTTTCAGGAACAACGCCGGCTTCGCCGCCGCAGAGAGAGATGAATCGAGTATAGATAGAGGTTCCAGCCTTATAGGCGAGCTGCTGATAGAGAATGCTGCGCGTTAGGGCAAGGAAAGGGGTGTGGAAATTGTCGAAGGTTGGTGCTTGGTGGATGTCGATTAGAGGGGAGAGGAGCGGATCCGAGTTGCGGAGGTAGCGGAGTGCGATCTCCACCTCTCCTTCGCACGATAGCGACCTCGCTACAACCCTCGGAACCGCTAGGGCTCGTTGTTGTTGTTGCTGTTGCTGCTGCTGCTGCTGAGCGGTTTTGGTGCTCCGGCTGGCAGACTTGGCTGCGGAGGACGAGTTGGAGGATGAGGTTGGTTTTGGAGGTTCAGTGATGGCGGCAGAGGACAATTGAGGCTGGGAGACGGCGGGATCAGGGGAGAGCTTCCGGATCTTGCGAGGGCGGAGGGGGATTTTGGAAGGTGGTGCGGTAGGGTTTGTTGGCGGAGGAGGAGCATTATTGTTGCTCAGTTCGGATTCTGTGGGGGAAACATGAGCAATGGTGGCGTTGGCAACGGTGGTGGTCTCGATGACAGGCGCGGCAGCGGGGGTGTTGGAGGGAGGTTGAGGTGGAGGGTCAATCGGGGTTGGTGTTAGGGATTGTTCTTGACCTAGTGTTTGTTCACCCATATGTCACCCAGATTCAATTGATTGCCAATTCAGCAAAGTAATTACGTCAGAAAAATAGGCTTACGGTGACGGTGGTGGTGGTGGTGGTGGTGGCGGCGGCGGCAGCGGCAGCGGCGGGGTGGGTTTCTAGAAGAGTGAGCGATAGAAAATAGTGATTGGGTAGCGTTGGAGTGATATGAGAGAGTGGGCTAGGCAATGTGGTCGAATTGAAGTCACTCAGCTTTAATCAAACTGCGCTGTACGACTTTTCTTCATCATCATCAATTCATCAACTTTCATCAACAAATACACATCAATTCCTGTTCTATGCTGTTCTTGAATCTTGATATGGCGCTCGCTCGCTCTCTCTCTCTCTCTCTCTCTCTCTCTCTTTGCGTGTTGCACGTGAACTTGTACTTGGTCGGCCCAAGTTTAATATGGCCCATAATCTTGAAAGAAGCCCACAATGATTGGTTTCCGTTTCGGTTTCGCTTCGCACTAGTTTTTGCCTAGAAAATGTAAAACGGTAGCGACCAAAAAACAAAAAAGGTGATTAGAATTGGATAATGGCTTCTCAAAACAATGAATGAAGACTTAAATTTCGGTATCAATTTTGATATGAACACGGGCCACTTTGACAGAGTGTTGGAGTCATAGTTATTAAACTAGAACCGATTCAGCTGGTTGGTACAACCGGAAGTGGGTGAGTCGGTTCAAGTTTGATTTGTTAATAATTCCATAAGTTAAACTTATGAGATGGTAAGCCAAACTTGAGTATGAAATTAACCTCATAAATTAAATGAGTCGAACTTAAGTTTAGATAAGCTCTACTCATTAGTTCGTGAGTTCACTC
>NC_029779.3:695795-696427 GCF_000817695.3 Arachis duranensis | reverse complement strand
ATATAGAAAATAAATAAAAAATTTATAATTTATTGATAGATAAACAATATATAAAATTGATCTTTTTAAATAATTTTAAAATATATAAGTTATAATTTGTTGATATAGTATTATAGATTATGTTCTTATTATTTGAGCCAAGTCGTGAGCTTTTAGTGAGTCGAGCTTGAGGTTAAAAAATAGGTTCGATTGTTAATGAATCGAGTCGTGAGTTAAACTCAATTTTTGTGAACCGAACTTGAGTTTGGTATAGCTCGGCTCAACTTGACTCACTTCCAGCCCTACTGGTTGGACCGAAAATTTGGTCACCCGACTATCAATTTGGTTTGAATTATTATCTGAACTTGACCAAACAATTAATATAGTCAAACTTAGTCAAATTTAATAAAATTCGGTCAAATCCATACAAAATCACTTTAAATTGACCCAGTCAAATTCGGTTAAACTAAAAAAATATTTTTTACACAATTTTTTTAATAAATGTATTATGTAAATAAAATTAAATTAAATTTACAAATTTAAAGAAAACATAATATTTATTAATTACAATATATTTTTTATTTCTATGATTATTATTTTTATTTTTTTCTATAAATACTTAATAGTTTAATAAATATGAATTTATAAATACT
>NC_029779.3:691136-695639 GCF_000817695.3 Arachis duranensis | reverse complement strand
TCCTTTGTCTTAATTAATATTTCTACCACTTTAATGCGTGGATTAATATTTTTTAAAGTGAGAAAGTTGGTAAATAGTGAAATGAAAAATTAATCATTTTTAAATTAAGATAATGAGACATATATTTCATAAAGTTACAAAATTAATGATAATTAATCCTTCACTTTATTATTTTACTAATTTTTTTATTTTTTTTCTCAAAGTTAAGAGTGATACTTGAATCCAAAACTTCTAGATAAAAAAGGAGAAATTATACCATTTGAATTATAACTTGTTAGCACCAATTTTCTCATTTTAAAAGATCAAAATTCAAGATTTTTATTTTTAATATTTTGTTGCAATTATGTGCAAATATCTTAAAATTGAGTTTTGCATGAGACAGTAGACTCAAGAATTTTGTTATGGAGTAAAGGGTGGTGTTTTAGTTAGAAATAGGGGTAGGGAGTGTATTTACATTTTGGTGGACATCAGATGAGAGGTTCAACACGCAAGAAGCGTATTACCCGCATCACGCAGGGAGCGTGGAAGACACGTGGCGAAAAATGGCTAGCTGAAGCTGGCAGCATGTGGGGGGCGTGCTGACACATGGCGAGACCTGGTTGGGTGAATCAGACAGTACATGGGGCGTGTTGAATCAGCATGCAGGGGGCGTGCTGATACGTGGCGAAGCCTAGTTGGATAAAACAGACAGTACGTGGTGGCTTGTTGAATGTTTCCCTCTATATAAGGCAGAATTTGATATCATTTTTATTTCAAATAAAAGTGTGCTTTGAATGTTCTTTAAATGTGTTGGTAGTGTAACAGAGGATACCGCAAACTTAGTAGTATATCGCAACGGTAAGATAAATAATAAACAATAAATATTTTTTTATTAATAAGCAAATATTAACATATTTATTTAAAATGGGTATGTATTCATTTAATAATATTCACATATTATTCTAACGATCTCCTATAAATGTTGTGTGCACATAAAAGGTAGCTAGCTATCTAGCACATCACTGTAACCACTAACGCTAATAGTTAGTGAACCATACTTAGTAAATATTATTAATGCGGCCATTTAAATAAGTATAGAAAAGTTATACTATTTGAGTTATAATTTATTGGCAATATATTTATTTTTTTAATATTTTTATATTAAAATTTTGAACATGCATGTTCGACATGCATATTTATTTTCAAAAACTCAAAATATTTATTTATTCATTAATATATTCATAACAAATTATAAAATATGTATTCCATGATAATATTTTTATAACAGAAAATTAATCCAAAAATAACAAAAAAATTATATTCTAACATATTAAATAATAAAATTAAAAATATTTAAATATACACTAAAAATATAATTTATCAACTTACATAAATTGGATAATCTAAATAATTTATAATATGTTTCTCTAAAACAGTATAATTACAAACCATGTTTAAATATAAATATAAAGTAATATTTTTTTCTATTTTTTTCCACCCTTCTTCTTTGTTTTTTCGAATCCTCCTTCTTCTCTCTAACAAAATTTCCAATAACCCTTCTCTCACTAACACACTCTAACTAATGCATATGCTGGGGTGGGGAGGCTCTCTTGTTATAGAGCCATGATCAAACTTTGTTGTTTACCGGGGTGGAGGAACTGTCCTCTGCATGCAGACAGTTTCCACCACGTCCACCCCGTGTTGCTGAGCACGTTGGGAATCTGTAAAGCCTGCTCCACCACGCCCCCTGCGTACTGCCAGGGAGCTGCATGCGCGCCACGTCACCACGTCCCCGACGTGTTGTTGGGGAGTTGACACGCTTCTGATGAGCACCGGTACCACGCCTTCTGCGTATTGACTGTAATCTCCATACACCGGCAAAACACCCTCTCTTCAATATGTAACACCCTAACTACCAAAGCTCATGCTTCCGGTTGCGCCACTCTGATAGCTCGGACATTACGACGACACTTATACTATTTAATACTAAAATATGAGCTTGTTTAAAACTTTAAACCACAATACCACTCCCAAAATACTTCATTCGATAACGTACATCCATAGATACTATACAACTTACAAAAACTCACAAAGAGTACATCCATATATATAATATTACAAGCATTAACCAATACAATTCCTACCCCTCTTGCAGAAATAAATCAAGCTAAAAGCGAGGGTACAAAAATAATAATCTAAAACAATACAGAGCATCTCAACTACAATTACATAAACTCTTCGTGACTTCTACGCCCATATCCTAAAAGAGAAAAAATGTGGGGGGTGAGAACATCATCCTCGAAAGGATTCTCAATAGAGGATTTTTGGGAATTACTGTAATAGGATACGTGAAGATAAACTATACCAGTGATTAATAACCGTCTTATGCCTCTTTTCAAAAATAACGATTTTTAATAAAAGTAAAGTCGGAAATCTTTTCTGAAAGAGGAACCGTTCAATTCTCAAAAACATCAAAAGCCTTTCAAAAAGGTTTATCTATGCTGAACTAAGATAGCCTTTCATATTTTTTTTCCAAACCAGAAACACAAAACCAAAACCAATCGTCGGTCCATCTCATTCAACCACAACCCTAGGCCCAAACAATCCAACCACAACTAATCCACCACAAATCCAACAGAGTTTCAGTTGCAAACACAAGTAGGAAGGTTCAAGCACAAACAGACAGTTACAGCAAGTAGGGCAATTAGCAGTTAATCACAAGTAATCACATAGACAAACCAAGTACAATATGCACACCCAAACAATGTCACATAGATGCATATGATGCATGCCTGTCCTAGTGGCTGATGATATCATCTGTCGGTTATGTAGCCAACCCGACACGTCCTGGTAGCTAACTATGGACAGAAACACTGGTGCACAGATTTTGTGATCATCAATAATGGCTCCAAAAACTTGGTGCTCTCAAATGTGAATCACACTTTATCACAACTCCGCACGCACAACTAACCAGCAAGTGTACTGGGTCGTCCAAGTAATACCTTACGTGAGTAAGGGTCGATCCCACAGAGATTGTTGGTATGAAGCAAGCTATGGTCATCTTGTAAATCTTAATCAGGCCGATTCAAATATGATTGGATTAGATATTTAAAAGATAAATAAAATAAACAAGAAATAAAGATAAAGTTATTCATGTAATCCAATGGTGGAAATTTCAGATAGGTGCATGGAGGTGCTGTATTCCTTCCGAATCTCTGCTTTTCTGCTACTTTCATCCAATCCTTCTTACTCATTTCCATGGCAAGTTGTATGTAGGGCATCACCGTTGTCAATGGCTACATCCCATCCTCTCAGTAAAAAAGGTCCAAATGCTCTGTCACAGCACGGCTAATCATCTGTCGGTTCTCAATCAGGTTGGAGTATAATCCCTTGATTCTTTTGCGTTTGTCACTAACGCCCAGCCTTCAGGAGTTTGAAGCTCGTCACAGTCATTCAATCCTGGAATCTGATGATTGGATTTTTGATAGTTTAGAATTTCACAAATGAATTCTCGTTGCAAGTATAGTTCCTAAACCAAACAATAATCTTTTCATACAAAAAGTTGTTTGTCACTAAAACAAACCCCTAAATTTATAAACCGAAGTATTGAAACCACGGGTCGTTCTCCCTAGGAATTACAATAGAGTGTCTTGTTATTGGTTGTGAGTTATTTTGGGGTTTTGATATGAAGCATGAAAAGTAAATGGCAATGAAAACAAGGATCTCTATCCTAATCACTAACCACAATATGAGAATTGGCAAGGATTAATCTCATTAAATCATCATCTAACTAGTAGTAAAGGAAAGTCAAATGAGCTATATCAATCCTAGTCCATAAGTCCTAACTCTCCACTAATTCAATTAGTGAGAACTAGAGTCAATGGCTCCCAATCATCAATCACTTGGACATTAGTAACTCAAGAGTTCCTAAGTTACCTTTTCAAGTCAAGAGTATAAAATCCTACTCTAAAATCCAACCAAGCATTTCATCAAACACTTGGAAGGCATAAAAGGAAAACATAGTAAATCAACAACAAGAACAAAATCTAACAACAATTATTGAAAGGAATTAACAACACAAATCAAAAGGAACACAATTATTATGATTTACCTTGAATTGAATTGAAAGAGAAAGGAAGGAACAAAAGTGGATCTACAATCAAAGTATAAGAACAACATAAAGGGAGTTACAACAAAAGAATAGAAGAAGATGAATGTAGCAACAAAGAATTGAAAGGTAGAAGTAGAAGAAAGCAAAGATTAAAACCTAGATCTAAGAACTAATCCTAATCCTAATCCTAATTCTAGAGAGAAGTGAGAGCTTCTCTCTCTAGAAACTAATTCTAACAACTAAACTATGCTAATGGTAACTAGATATCTCATCCCTCTTCAATCATTGACTTAAATAACATCAGAAATGAGCTGGATTGGGCCCACAAGGCTCCTAAAACCGCTGGGGACGATTTCATTAAAGTGGGCCACGGACAGAATCGGCGCGCGCGCGCAAAGTGCGCGTGCGCGCCC
>NC_029779.3:689964-691002 GCF_000817695.3 Arachis duranensis | reverse complement strand
GTTTATCAACCTCCCCACACTTAAACTAAGCATGTCCTCATGCTTAAACCAAGAGAAAGCAAAAGGGATCAACATTTATTCAATGAAAACTAACTAAATGCAATCTACCTATATGCAACTATCTAAATGAATGCAATTGCTTGGTCAAAATAAATCATTTCCCAAGAAGCATATATGCACAAGGGCTAAGGACTAGCAAGTCTAATCCACAATTGAATAGAGTTATTAAATATTTTTACAAACTTGCATGAAAAGAGATGATCATTGGTGGACACATGTAATTGAGCATCAAACCCTCACCGGATGTATTTGCACTCTATTCGCTCAAGTGTTTAGGGTTGATTCTCTCAATTCTCTCCTAATCATGCTTTCTAAGATTTGTTTTTCTTCTAACAATCAACATATATTTCATGCATGCATACAAGTATCATGAGGTCTTTTCTTTGGTTGTAATGGGGCTAGGGTCAAAGTAGGATGCATATTTGGTTAAGTGAGTTTGAAATTTGAATCTTTGATAAGCTTAGACTTCCCACCTAACCTATGACATCCTATACAATTAAGTTCTAACCTAACTACCCATTTTCACTTTTTCACATACTCATGTATTCCTTTTCAATTTCACAACACCTATGCATTGATTTTATTGGACTATACTTTGATTTGGGGCATTTTGTCCCCTTTTTATTTCTTTCTTTTTCTTCTTTTTCTTTCTTTTTCTATATTTTTTTTCTTTTTTTCTTTTCCATATTATTTTTCTTTTCTTTTTCTTTTGTTTTTCTCATTTTTTTTTCTTTCTATGTACAAGAACCTCAATGCATAAGGTTTTACATTTGATCAATACATGAGTATGTACCTAATTCCCAATATTTCCAATAATAATACAAAACTACCATTTTATTCACCCAATGTCCCAAGGTTCCCACACTTGAATGATACTCACACACACTAGTCTAAGCTAATCAAAGATCCAAATAAGGACATTTATTGTTTTTCGCTTTAGGCTTGTAATGTGCTAAAATTAAGAACAAAGTGGGTTAC
>NC_029779.3:685963-689748 GCF_000817695.3 Arachis duranensis | reverse complement strand
AAAATAAGTGGTTATAAGATGTAACCACACCATTAGGCTCAAAACTCACTTGCTTGTGTTCTTAGCTCAAAAACATGATCCATAAGATATATAATTCAAGCAAGTTCTATGAAAAGTTTTCACTCAAATCAATTGAGGTGCCCTATAGATAGAAATCCTTGAAAAATTTCGTTATTTTGACTAAGCTTATTGTGTATATATATGCAAAATTAAGAAAATACAAGTAAAAATCCTAAAATCCTAGAATGAAATACAAAAGTGTTGGGATTAGAAATTTGTCACCCAAAATTGCCGACCGGTCGGACGACCTCCCCACACTTAAAAGTTTGCACCGTCCTCGGTGCACTCAAAGATGAGCAGAGGGGTACGGCGACTCTCCGGATTGCTACGTGTTCTTAGTCTTGCTTCCGTTATTGCTCGTGGTGCATTCATCATGAAAATAAGAAATATAACACCATAAGATGAGAAGATATAAAAGCAAGGAAGCATACTTTGTTGGAATGAAGTAAATCACTAGAAATGAGTGAGTGAATTAGTGTGACATGAATGACAAATAAGTGTGTGAATTCTAAATTGCGCGGTTTAGAACACACATTAGCATAAAAGCTATGTCACAAAAGAAGCATGCACTTTACTCATTCTAGTATGCTTGAGATGCTCTAAGTGAACTTGTAAGGTAAAACAAGCATTAAAGAAGCATGGAAGCATTCAAGCTGGAAGCATTCAAGTTAAAGCCTACGGATGCATATGATCATGAAACACAATGCATTAAGGTAAATGCACAACATCATCTATCAAGAGGTTGCATAATCAAGGAAAAAGATTCAAATTACATGGTGGCCAAATCATGTAATTCAAGAAGAGTTACAAGCTCGAAGGCAATTCTCATCACTTGGTATTCTTAAAAGGTAAGCATGAAGAACTCAAAACCAAGTAGCAAAATATAACCTCAATCATAGAATCCAACAAAGGTTATCTAAAAACATTCATGCTAAAATAGAATTTAGGCAATAAGGAGGCAACAATGTATAGTAAACAAAGTCAATAATCCAACACTTATGATGAAAAGAGAGAAAATAAAATGAAAACTAAACTAAAGCTATCTAACAAACTAACTAACTAACTAATTAACTAACTAAAATAAATGGTTATCCATGGTGTTTGGAAGTGTTGGATGAGGGGTAGAAGAAGGAAAGAAATGGAAAAATGAGAAGAAAAGAAATGTAGTGAAGGAAGGGCATCCACGCGTACGCACGCATGGCGCGCGCGCGGGGATGGTTTATTTCGAGAGTGACGCGTACGCGTCATGTGCGCGAGCGCGCAAATAGGTTTGTGCCTCAGGCCCAATTTCCGCACAGTGCAGGCCTAACTCTCGGGTCAACGTATGGAAGGTGGAACTTCTCAATCCACGCGCACGCGTGCATGGCGCGCTCGCGTGGATGGTCCAAAATGCTTGATGCACGCGTACGCACGCAGTGCGCGTACGCATGGATGGTGCTCTGTTTTTTCAACAATTTTTTTTGCTATGTTTTTGAACCAATCCAAGCATTCCAAACCTCCAAACAGCTACCAAAATACCATAAAACCTTATTTAACATACTAAACTACCAATTAGACTCATTAAAACAATCAAAACAAGAAATTAAACTAATTCTACCAATATGTACAAAAGAGAAAATGAAAGAATTTTACCATGGTGGGGTGTCTCCCACCTATCACTTTTGTTTATTGTCCTTAAGTTGGACTTATGGGGAGCTCCTCTCAAGGTGGCTTGTGCTTGTACTCATCTTGGAACTTCCACCAATGCTTGAATCTCCATTGCGCCCCAAGATTTCTTATGGATTGAGCCAAGTGTTGATGGAGTTCTTCACAAGCTTGGGGCTCCCAAAGTTGATCCTCTTCTTGTGATCCGGGGTCCCACACTTTGTTTTCACACCCGTCTTGAGGTTGATCATCATTATTAGTCCATCCGGGTGGTAAGCAAGATGAATTCTCTATAAAGTGTCCAACAATCCTCCTAGACCCATCTATTTGAGCACCACTCCAACCTTTATATCTCGTGTTTGATGCATCAACCATAATGAGCCTTGATTTGCAACGCCAACCACGAAACATCTTTCGCTTACGCTTCATCCCACAAAGCATCCTAAGTTGACCATCCGTATCAAGCAAACCATATTCAAGTGGGATAATAAAGCTAATAGAAATAAACTTCACCCACTCAAATGAAGGTGTAGATGACAACCTAGGTAAAGAAGCTTCCAAAGATCTTGACAAAGCATATTCCACTCCCATCCTTCTATTTCTAAGGACTTCCACCTCTTCACAAGATCTCTTGATCTCAATCCTTTGTTCAACAATTTTATCTAAACCTTTTCCTTTAATCAAATCATAATAGGGAGGGTGAGAGAAATTTACCTCCTCAACGCTTTCAAATCCAACCGGAGAAGGTTCTTCAAGTTCAAAGGATTCTCCACCACTAAGACTTGATGCTTGCTCTTCATCACCAAGGGAATTCAATTCTTTCTCTATCCCATCCAAGTCTTCATATGGAGTATGTCTTGGAAGGTGTGCACTTTCCTCCCTAGCATCAATTTCAATCATCTTGGAGGGGTTTTCTTCAACTCTATGTTCCCATGAGGCTCCGTATCTCCTAAGTCTTCTACCACTTCTTCCTTGTTTTCAACAATTAAAGCTTCCTCCAATTGTTCCAATACAAAGCAACTTCCTTCATTTCCCACCGGAATTTCCAATCTCTCCTTCATGCTATGTTCTTCATTTAATTCTCCACATGTAGCCATGGGAGTTTCTTGAGTGTTCAAGCATTGGGATGCTAATTGATTTGTTACCGCATCCAAGGCGGCCATGAAATTTTGCACATCCCTTTTCATCTCTTCTTGCCCTTGAACAAGAACACCAAGGGTTTCATCCATTAGAGGTTGGGGTGGGTGGAAGGGTTCCTCATTTTGGGGGAAGGGTTCATAGTAGGAAGATGGTTCTTCTTGGTAGAGTTATGGTGGTTCAATATTCTCTACTCTTTCCACTTGTTGCACAACACACTCCATGGTTGCTTGAAATCGATCCAATGCTTCTTTCAGATGATCCCTTGACTCTTGTTCCTCTTGGATAATATGATAGGGATCATATGACTCTTGGATCGATGGAAATGAATATTCTTCTATGTGAGGTTGTGGTGGAAGGTAAAATTCATCTTTTGGTTGAAAATTGTCATTTATTGGAGGTGGCTCTTGAAAATATTGATGTTGGAGTGGTGGTGGCTCTATATGTGGTTCATATGGTTCATATGGTTGTTGATAGGGTGGATATGGATTAGGGTCATATGAAGGTGGTTGGTAAGAAGGGGCTTGTGAGTATGGTTGAGAGTTATGTTGAGGATATGGTTCATAGGCATATGGTGGTGGTTCTTGAAAGTCACAAAGTGATTCACCATAGCCATTGGATTGGTATGCATCATAGTATGGCTCTTCTTCATAGTGCATTGGTGGAGGTTGTTTCCATGAAGATTGATCATATGCATATGGCTCCTCCCACCTTTGGTTATCCCATCCTTGATACACATCTTCATTGTAATCTCCACTTCCTACAACATAGTTGTAATCACACTCATAGCCAAAATGAGAATTCATGGTGAAAAGAGAAAATAAAAACAAAAACTACTAAGAAATAATGAAACAAAGTCCTAACTAGCAACCAATCCAAAAAAAATCAAGCTATTCACAATATTCACATATATACAATAACCAATAACATAACACCATTGCAAT
>NC_029779.3:672498-685026 GCF_000817695.3 Arachis duranensis | reverse complement strand
GCGAAGCAACATATGGCAAAATTTATATCATTTCGAAGCCCCGGATGTTAGCTTTCCAACCCAACTGGAACCGCATCATTTGGACCTCTGTAGCTCAAGTTATGATCGTTTAAGTGCGAAGAGGTCGGCTTGACAGCTTTCCGGTTCTTTCATTTCTTCATGAGTTCTCCAACTCTTCATGCTTCTTTCTTCATTCCCCTGATCCAATCCTTGCCTCCTAAACCTTAAATCACTTAACAAACATATCAAGGCATCTAATGGAATCAAGGAGAATTAGATTTAGCTATTTTAAGTCCTAAAAAGCATGTTTTCACTCTTAAGCACAATTAAGGGAGAAGTTATAAAACCATGCTATTTCAATGGATAAATGTGGGTAAAAGGTTATAAAATCCCCTAAAATCAATACGAGATAAACCCTACAAATGGGGTTTGTCAGAATCCTACTCGGAATACCACAGACAAGGTTAGACTTTCCGAATTTCCATGAATGCCGCCATCAATTCTAGCTTATACCACGAAGATTCTAATTAAAGAATCCAAGAGATATGCGCCTGGCCTAAGGTAGAACGGAAGTGGTTGTCAGTCACGCGCGTTCATAGGTGAGAATGATGATGAGTGTCACGGATCATCACATTCATCAAGTTGAAGTGCAACGAATATCTTAGAATAGGAATAAATTGAATTGGATAGAAAATAATAGTAATTGCATTGAAACTTGAGGTACAACAGAGCTCCACACCCTTAATCTATGGTGTGTAGAAACTCCACCGTTGAAAATACATAAGTGAAAGGTCCAGGCATGGCCGAGAGGCCAGCCCCCATAAGGTGATCAATAGTCTCCTTAGATGAATAATAAAATAAAACTGAGACCAAAGATGTCTAATACAATAGTAAATTATCCTATTTATACTAGACTAGCTACTAGGGTTTACAGGAGTAAGTAATTGATGCATAAATTCACTTCTGGGGCCCACTTGGTGTATGTTTGGGCTGAACTTGATCTATCCACGAGCTGAGGCTTCTCTTGGAGTTGAACGCCAAGTTGTAATGTGTTTTGGGCGTTCAACTCCAGTTCGTGACGTATTTCTGGCGTTTGACTCCAGACAGCAACATGGAACTGGCGTTGAGCGCCAGTTTACGTCATCTAATCACGAATAAAGTATGAACTATTATATATTGCTAGAAATCTCTGGATGTCTACTTTCCAACGCCATTGAGAGCGCGCCATTTGGAGTTCTGTAGCTCCAGAAAATCCATTTTGAGTGCAGGGAGGTCAGATTCCAACAGCATCAGCAGTCCTTTATCAGCCTCCTTATCAGAGTTTTGCTCAGGTCCCTCAATTTCAGCCAGAAAATACCTGAAATCACAGAAAAACAAACAAACTCATAGTAAAGTCCAGAAATGTGAATTTAGCGTAAAAACTAATGAAAACATCCCTAAAAGTAACTAGATTATATTAAAAACTACCTAAAAACAATGCCAAAAAGCGTATAAATTATCCGCTCATCACAACACCAAACTTAAGTTGTTGCTTGTCCCCAAGCAACTGAAAATCAATTAGAATAAAAAGAAGATAATATACTATAAATTCCAAAATATCAATGAATATTAATTCTAATTAGATGAGCAGGACTTGTAGCTTTTTGCTTCTAAATAGTTTTGGCATCTCACTTTTTCCTTTGAAGTTTAGAATGATTGGCTTCTCTAGGAATTTAGAATTTCGGATAGTGTTATTGATTCTCCTAGTTAAGTATGTTGATTCTTGAACACAGCTACTTTTATGAGTCTTGGCTGTGGCCCTAAGCATTTTGTTTTCCAGTATTACCACCGGATACATAAATGTCACAGACACATGACTGGGTGAACCTTTTCAGATTGTGACTCAGCTTTGCTAGAGTCCCCAGTTAGAGGTGTCCAGAGCTCTTAAGCACACTCTTTTTGCTTTGGATCACGACTTTAACCACTCAGTCTCAAGCTTTTCACTTGGACCTTCATGCCACAAGCACATGGTTAGAGACAGCTTGATTTAGCCGCTTAGGCTTGGATTTTATTTCCTTAGGCCCTCCTATCCATTGATACTCAAAGCCTTGGATCCTTTTACCCTTGCCTTTTGGTTTTAAGGGCTATTGGCTTTTTCTGCTTGCTTTTTCTTTTTCTTTCTATAATTTTTTTTTCACCAATAAAGTTTTTTTTCGCAAGCTTTTGCTTTATCACTGCTTTTTCTTGTTTCAAGAATCAATTTTATGATTTTTTCAGATCACCAATAACATTCTCTTATTCATCATTCTTTCAAGAGCCAACAATTTTAACATTCATAAACAACAAGATAAAAAATATGCACTGCTCAAGTATTCATTTAGAAAGCAAAAAGTATTGT
The DNA here is from genome assembly GCF_000817695.3 of Arachis duranensis. Classification (NCBI taxonomy): domain Eukaryota; kingdom Viridiplantae; phylum Streptophyta; class Magnoliopsida; order Fabales; family Fabaceae; genus Arachis; species Arachis duranensis. Next base: position 682,649 of record NC_029779.3, on the reverse strand, counting down.
CACCACATCAATATAATTAAATTAAATTCAAGGACAATTTTCGAAGAAAGAAGAAAAAATTGTTGAATCACTTTTAGTGTGGTGTTCAGAAGAGAGAACCAGATTTGAAAGTGAAAGGAAGAGAGAGAACGTGAGTATGAAGAGAGACCAAAGGGGATTATGAGATTCACAGGTTGAGAGAGCCATAAACACGTGTCATGCATACAATCAATATAAGGGGGGTGGATTGTTGGTGCATTACGAATTGGGCGTATTGCAGATTCGTTAGGACGGCGTCCCCAGTCTCTTGTAAAACTCCATTTTCTTCCATTTTAACGCAAAACATTATCTCTTCCCCAATTATAAAATAAAAAATCTAGATTCTGTGGTATCTAAGTTTTGCTGTTTTTCGAATAAAACAATTAAGTACATCAGTGAGAATATTATTTTGCTATTTACCACACACTCACATGCCCTGTCTTGAAAAACGGTTAATCCAATTTCAGATTTGAAACTATTATTTCCATAAATATTTACGGACAATCTTTGCTAAGGTTAGTTAGTTTGAAATTAGCTATATATAACTATTGTTGTTTTCTTTATAGAATATTATAGTTTAAAAAAATGTTGCAATTTAATTTGAGAACAACAAAAGTAAACGCTCGTTTGTCAACTTCATCTATTTTTGTACTTTTGAGGGATATGATATAAACATATTAATAAAGTACAAATAAAATAATGGTGAACAAATAAATAATATAGCAAAGTGTATTATAACTCATGTTTGGATTAGTATATTAGAAATTTTTTTATTTAAAAAAAAGGTTATTAATTATAATGAATATTGTTTGGTTAATTTAATAATAATAAATTCAAAATTTCCTTTAAATGTATAATTACTAAAATTGACCATTTTAATACAATATTATACTTTTAGTGTATTTTTATTTCTAAAATATGTGAATAAATTATACCAGTATTATTATAAATAATACTGTATAAACTTTTACGTGTGTTACATAAATATTATAAGCTAGCAAAAAAAAAATTAAAAAAATTCTTTGTAGAATTTTTTAAGACTTTCTTAAACTCATAAATTGCACTGTTTCATTTAAGAAAACTTATTTTCTTTGATTTTAGTGAATAGTGATCACATATGAAAACTAAAATTGAGAAGTTCTCTTTTAGTTAAATAATTTAGTACATCTTATTAAATTATCATGTAGAATTCTCAACTATTAACTCTCAACTATTAATTTTACATTAAATTAAATACACTTAAATTTTTACTTTATATGTTCTATACTTCTACTACATGTCTAGCTAAGTAGCTAACTAACAATAATTTAATACTCTAAATTTCTTTGTTCAAATTTTTACAAGAGTAATAAAAAATATTCAATTACATTTTTTGCTTGTCCTAATCAATTATAATAAAGCATCTTTTTTTTATCTAAACAGGTAAAATTCTATCCAATAAAAATTTAATAAATAAAGCAAAATAATTAGTTACTAATATATGATTCTAATCTATTAATTAGTTAGTTCTCGTAATTAAAAAATTTAAAATATTATCCCACCTATTATTTACTAATATATTTTTTACTCTCATTTTTGTTTTCTTATATTTTTCACAATTCCTACAAGATTTTATTCTCTATCTACTTTTGATAATTTTTTATAAAATTTCTAATAAAATTTAAAAAATAAAATATAAAAAATCATAAAACATTGTAATAACTTATGAATACATCTTGTTCAAAATTATAAATTCAATAAAATTTAATATCATGTTTAAAAAAATAAAATGACACACCATAAAATTACTAAAATATATATAAGAGATAAAATTACTAAAATACTCATAATAGCCTAAAATTTTGAAGAATTCAAGGATTATGGAGAACAAGGCGAAAATCTTACTCAAGTCTTCTCAGTTGTCTTAATTTCATTCTCCATCCGTACCTCATCATAAAATACCTTCAAGATGAAACTACATCAGTTTTTTCATTAGTTTTAATTAATTTAGGGTTTAGTGTGATATATGTATTAATTAAATTAATTAGCTGTATAATTAGGATAAAACATACAATTAAACTAAACCCAACTCAATATTACACAATTCATCTAAATAAAAAAGCATTACATGAATCTCCCCGATCACTTTTCTATGTAAATCGAATGAGTCAAACTAGATTTTGCTCTCTATGTAAATCCAATCACCATGGTTCGATTTATGCATGCATGCATGCATGCTGTCCTAGTAAATCTAATCACCATGTTTTGATTTATGCATGCATGTATATTGTCCTAGTAAATCTAAACAGAATGATTAGATTTACTAGAACAACATGCATACATGCATAAATCGAAACAGGGTGATTAGATTTACATAGAAAGATAAATCTAATCTTACTCATTCGATTTAATAGAGAGATGATTGGGGATATTCATGTAACATTTTTTAATAACTATAATTTTTTATTTATCTGATAATTTAAATAATTATCAATAACTATACACTACTCACATATGGTTTCTGCCTTCTTTGATTCTCCATATTTATAGTTGCACTAAATTCTCATATTCAATTTTTTTTCGTTTTAGTTAAGTTTAAAATTTTAAACATTATTTTAGATTAGTGCGTACACGAACAAAAAATTACTAATTTCTAAAAAAATCGATGCGATTTAAAATGGTTCATTCACAATTAACACATTATTTTTATAAAAACCAATGCATTTAAATTTGTATTAAAAAAATAGTATTAAAAAAGAATAAAAAAATAAAAATAAAATAAAATATTTTGATAAATTTTACTTGAACATATATAATTAAAAATTCAAAGGTGTTGGTTCATAGAAATATAATGAGCTAGTTTTAGATCACTACTTTTACGTAAATTTATCTATTTTTTGAAAAACTAATGAATTTTTAATTTAAAACTAACAGTTTATTTCTACTGTTATTTGAAATCATCTATTTTTAAAGTTTACAAATAAACATGAAAAATTTATTAATTTAAAATTTAAAATATAGATGAGATATAATTTAATTAAAGTTAATCTAAATAGTAATAAAATTTATCAATTTTTATTTTTTAAATTAGTCTAAATTAAATTATTAATATTATTTTTATATTTATAACTTCATATATCTCGTTTACGGTATAAACGAGATAACTATGAATTTATCTCATTATGTGTATTTTTTTAAAATTTTATTATCTCGTTTGCAAATGAGATAATGCCAAATAAAATCGTGTCTTATCTCGTTTATAGTGTAAATGGGATATAAGCAATCTTAATTTATTTACATGGTAAACAGAATATGTAAAAAAATAAAAATTGGTAAATATGCTACAAATTACCTATATCCGTAAATAAAATATTTATTTAAAAAATCCTAATGTATGTGTATGCATAGTGTATCAATATTTTAAAAAAAAATAATTTTTATACTTAATTTCATAAATTAAATGATAATTTTGTTGATATAGTATTTTAATTATTTTTCTCAAATTAAATATTGTAAATCGTATCACACTGGTTCGATTTATGCACACATGCTATCCTAGTAAATCTAATCACCTTGTTTTGATTTATACATGCATGCTATTCTAGTAAATCTAATCATTCTGTTTTATTCTGTTTAGATTTACTAGGACAGCATGCATACATGCATAAATTAAAACATGGTGATTAGATCATGCATGTACAAATCGAACCGGGTGATTAGATTTACATAGAGAACTAAATCTAGTCTATTCGATTTACATAGAGAGATCATTTAGAAGATCCATATAGTATTTTTTATTTGGGTGAATTGTATAATATTGAGTTGGATTTAGTTCAATTGTGTGTTTTACCCTATAATTTATTTGTTATAATTGATTTGATTTAAATTATTTGTTATAATTAATTGATTGATATAAATTATAATAAATTGTGTAATATTTAAATATCTAATCAAATTAATTAGTTAATATAATTAATTCATCATAATGAATTATATTATTTAATGAAATAAAAGAAATAAATTAAAAAATATTTTTAGAAGCATGCCACATCAATTTTATTATTAAGTATAAAAATTTAATTTTTATATAATAAAATAGATAATATTTTTGGCCCTTCTATTAACTAGTGTTGTAAATTATTTTCCTCATTCTTCCCTTTTCATTGCATTTCGGTGGAAATAATAAAAACACAGAAACTCGTCTCTATTTTTCCCACAAAAAAATCACCAATAACAACCAAAAATTCCTTCTCCAAAATTTTCTCCCTTGGCTCACCCTTGTATAACCATTAGTCCATTAACATTTGTCACACCTAACCCATATTTCATAACAAGGTTTTGGGCTTTTGGCAGTTTACAAAGTTCGGTAAAATAAACATTATAAGAACAATGAAATTCAAATTCCTCTTCAAAAGCCCATGTCCAAAAACTCCCACTAATATGACCAAAAATAAAAAGTTGCCACTAATGGAAGTAACTATAAGAATGTAAAATGCGTTTTGGTTTCTGTAGCAAGTAAAAAGAAGACAACACTCTTCATAAACATGCTTGTACTGCTTTATCCGACATGAACTTCTGAAACCAGAATAGAAATCTATTCTTCAATATAACCCTGCGACACTCAAAACTACGTTCATACTATTTAATTAAAAGATAACTTTTGGAATCATAAAAATCAATAAATTAATTAAGTTTAATTTTCATGCACTGAAAGTGTAAAATATTTTACACAATTGTGCAAACATATCCATTTTACTATCCATTATGTCATTAGATACACATATAAAACTACTATATACGGAGAGTGTATCAATAAACTGCACAAACTTTGAGGAAACCATAATACAAACTAGAAATAAAACTTTTGAGGAAACCATATACAAACTAGAAATAAAAGTGAGTTTTGTATTCAACATTGATATATGGTGGATGCAGTTATAGTTCCAATTACAAACTAACCAATAGCACTATCTAAATAGAGTTTGGAGTTAATCAAAATGCAAATGATATACTACAGTTCCATTGGATATTTATGAGTATGCTTACAAAAATTTTAAGACAGTAAATCTAGTCTCAAATACTTTTGCAAATATGCGAATATGCCATTAAATGTCTTTTAGATGCTTCTTGGTTGTAAAGCACAAACATAATGTGATTCTTCCCTCGACAAAAGGGAAGAAAAAGTGTTTTACCAATGCTGGATTATATGAAGAAAATGTTGTCCTATAATCAAGTGAACGACTGTTGAAACTGTTTGGTGAAGGTTCATAAATACATTGGCACTCATTCGGGTGGTAAAAACTTGAACTCAATTAGGACAAATTACCCCTACAACAATACATCCAATAATTAAGATAATATTTCCAAAAAATTATCTCCTCTTTTTTCCACCTTTCCCAGATTTGTTGGAAGCTCCTGCATTTGATGTTGACACAGCCGCCTCCTGCTTCTTTGTCCTTCCATGATGTTTGGGTACCATGTCTGCAACACGGAGCATTAGCTGCTTTCCTGCAAGAAAAATAACAACCAGTTTCAATAATTTGTCATGTTTGTGCAACAAATGAGAAGTAACTATAAGAATGTTTTTCTCAACATTCTAATATGGACTCTACACTTCAGCCTCGGTGAAGCAGCCCTCCCTCATCCATGGAAAATGGGAAGGAGGGAAAACTAATAGCAGTAACCTACCACATGGTAAAACCATGAAGCAACATAATAAACATCTACCACGACCTCATGTCGTGGTTAATGTTATTTGGAATAAATTACTATCAACAACTAAGACCATCCAACATCGAGACATGATTCACATCAACTCCAAAGCTAGCAACAAGTAAATACATCAAGATTCGAAAGTATTAGGATACTGCCAATGCTACAAAGGGAAACGACATTTTATGAATTGAGTCTTGTCAAACTTTCAACTCCATAGTCACCAATAAACATGACCTAAAAATATGCCACCCTAATAAGCAACACCTGCACTAGACTTTAATCTAATTGATTTAGGGGAATTTCATATTGATGTTTGCAACCCAATCCATGACTATTTACAGATAACAAAAGTCAATGAACACTTGGATTGGACATTCAACAGTAAACAATTCAATTTTACAAGTGACATTATCATACACATCAAGAAACATGTAAGACACATGATTCAGCCAACACCCAACAGCTATTTATGTTAGAGAAAAACAATATCAGAGTACTACATTGATTCAACTTTACATAAACATAAAAGTAAAATGGGTAGCCACAAAAGTTTGATTACAAAACTATATTGAACAACTTACTGGATGAGATATTGGGATTAAAAAGATTGCCATCTTCCTTCTTCAACAAAACCTTCACTCTCTTTGCATGAAATCACGCGGGTAAGCCTTGTCAATCTGTGTTCATCAACAAAGTTACCGTACACATAAAAATCTAATAGCAATAAATATTCATAAAACCCAAAAATTTTAATTTTTAAAGATACCTCAATTGCAAAAGGGAGTTTCAGATAGTTGCAGCAATCGCCAATTTCAGCACATGTGGGATTCTCGCAAGCTTTGCTGAGTCCAATTCGTCTTCCTTCTGCCATCGTCTTCTTCGAATTCATGTAAACAGGGCACAACACAATTCACCTCTTTATATTCGGCAATTCACCATCCACGTTCATTATCAAGGTTCTGAAAATCGGACAGGTCATCAAACCGCATTAGTCATTGATTCACTAGTCTAACCGGTTCAACTATAGTTCAACCGGAATAACCGTTTTATAATAAAATAATAAATAAAATATAGATAAACACACTCAAACATAATTATAGTCTTAATATAAACCAAAGTTCTGAAACCGGACCGGTCATCGAACCACTCTAATCACTGGTTCAACCAGTCCAACCGTGGTTCAATCAGAAAAATCGTTTATAATAAAATAATAAATAAATTATAAATAAATATCCTAAAAAAGTACAAACATCAAAATATTAACAATCAATCTTTAATGTTGGAAGAATTAATATAGCATTTGTCAAAACTCAAATAAATAGTGTAGCATTTGCCGAAACCCAATAAATGAAGTCTCGAAGTATTAAAAGGAACTGCAAGAGACTGATGAACTTCCCAGAAAATAAGAAGCAAACATCCAAGTACCATGATGTATATCATTTGATGACTAAGATTAAATTATTATTATTATTATTGCATAATGGCATGATACTCATACTTTATATGGGAAAATAAGATAGAAATCAAAGATAAAACTTTTTCACCATATCACCATATTTAAAAACTTATATATCCACCTTAAACTAAGACAATTGAATTAGAGGCAATAAAATGAATTGGAGTTCAATTAATCACTGATGAATGACAATAAAATGAAGCTAGAGGCAAAATACCTAATAGAAGAATTGAATGACTTAATAATTCAATATTCTTCATATATAAAAACAGGATCATAGAGAAGTTCATCTAAGTCAAATGCCGGCTTATTCACAACCAAAAAGAAAGCCTTCAAATAAGAAGAATTTGTACCACAAGGACAAACACAACGAAGAATTAAAACAAGTTAACAGTTAACACAAGAACAATTAACAAATTATAAGATCAGCACACTAAGAAAATTACACCAAATTAACAAATTATAGCAAATTACAACTTACAAGTACAACAACACCAATTAAAATTTAAAATAAAGCAACAACAACAATTACACAGCAACAATACCAATAATTAAATCACAATAACACAACAAAAATTTACACAAGAGCAACAAACTTTTTCAAAGATTAACAAGGATTATCAAAATTTTAGACAGCATCACTACTTTCTTTAATTGATCATGATTAAGTTTGTTGTTCTTGAAGCAATTCGGGTTATCTAAGAGTATGCTTTGAGAAAAGGGTACTTGAAGCTTTCTATTCTTCCTCACTCTTGCATGACCCAAACCATTGTGAAGCAAAGAAACAACTTTCTTGAACCTTAACACAGCTTCACCAGTTTCCACCATTAAATTCCTATTCTGAACTTGATCCCTTGGCTGAGACAAAATACTAAGAACTCTATGACATCTTTCAACAGCTAATCTATTGGCTTGTTCAACTTCCTCCATTCCTATCTATCTATCTATCTATCTAAGTTAATCAAAAACTCTCAAATCAGAAGCTAAACATGCCTAAATACTAAAAGAACATGAACATCTGAGTTATCAACTAAGAGACCATACATTCAGCCATAAGTGGCATACAAAAAGACCGAGATATAAAGAATCCCATTTTTTTCAAAGGGAGCCACAAAAATAGGATTTTTCATGTTCAAGTCTCAAAATTCCATCACAGGATGAAAAAGAGTCAATTTTTTTTTTCTTTTTTTGTTTATGTTTTTTGTTGTTGGTAGAACAGACAAAGACCCTAGGATCAGAACTAACTAATAGGAGTTAGAAGAAATTGCAGCATATCTATATTTGCCTTAGAAAACAAATAAAAATTTAACTCAATCTTATCTTCAATGAACCAAGGAAAAAAGAATAAGAAAGCAGGAGTTGGAAGAGAGCAGGGACGGCGGCCGAGATCGACGGACGGACGGCGGCAGTGGCTCGACGGACGGGCGCGTCAGTGGCTCGAAGAGAGGCTAGGTTGGAGAAGGGGGAGTGACTGATTCAGATTTCAGAGTTCTGCAAGGCTGAGAGGAATGAGATTCAGATTATGAGAGTCAGAGGCCTGGTTCAGTGAAAGTAAACCAAATTTGCCAAAAATGACGCCAGTTTCTTTTAAACCGGCCAGTTCCTTGTCTCTCGGCCGGTTCGACAGTTCTTCTCCGGTTTTTTGAGAAACGGTTTTAGGGGGTGAATGGGGCCGTCATTGCTGCCTGTTCACAGTTAGACCGGTCGAACTGGCCGGTCCGATCCGATTTTCAGAACCATGATATAAACTTTAAATCATCATCCAAATTTAAAACACCACATCAACCAAAATCTTATGATCTTATCAAAGTACAAACTCAAAAGTTAAATAACTTTTGTTCTCATCAATTAATAACAATGTAATACTCGTTATATTATTAAGACAATCATCATTTATGTACAATTTTAACAAAGTTGTTAGCACAAAAATTAACAAAGATTAATAAGGATAAACACAAGACCTCAAATTTATAAAAACCGAATGATTTATAAATTGCTTAGTAATAATATTAACATTGCCAACTAATAAATGGATATTTTAACCTTAAACTCTAGTGAACAAACAGTAACATGGCCCAAATAACAATTTAACTATTTTAATTAATACACAACTCCAAACACAGTGAGTATTCTGCTTCATACACTCCTCAAAAGCGGTCCCAAATCATATGCAATATCAGATTATCAGTGAACAATATGCTTCATAAACTCCTCAAATTGTCAAAATCAGAAACATGGAGGACACTATTTAGAATCTACAGAGGCATACCAACAACAACAACAACAACAAAGCCTTGTCCCACTAAGTGGGGTCGGCTACATGAATCAAACGACGCCATTGTGCTCTGTCATGTATCATGTCTACAGTGAGACCGTTTATATGTAGATCTCGTTTGACCACCTCATGGATGGTCTTCTTAGGTCTTCCTCTGCCTTTCGCCCTTTGTCCATCTTCCATCTCATCCACCCTCCTGACTGGATGTTCTATCGGTCTTCTTCTGACATGTCCAAACCACCTGAGACGCGATTCAACCATCTTTTCCACAATGGGTGCTACTCCAACTCTCTCCCTTATATCTTCATTCCTTATTTTATCCAATCGCGTATGACCACTCATCCATCTCAACATCTTCATCTCTGCCACACTCAGCTTATGTTCGTGCTCCCCTTTAGCCGCCCAACACTCCGTACCATACAGCATAGCCGGTCTTATAGCGGTGCGATAGAATTTACCTTTAAGTTTTAAAGGCACTTTTTTGTCGCATATAAAACCAGATGCACTCCGCCATTTTGACCAACCTGCTTGGATCCTATGATTTACATCATGTTCAATCTCTCCATTATCCTGTATGATGCACCCAAGATACTTAAAAAACTTTTAACTTTTCGTAGGATGTTCTCTCCAATTTTCACCTCTATATTGGAATTTTTCCTTCTAAGACTGAACTTACATTCCATATATTCCATCTTGCTACGGCTTATG
>NC_029779.3:615538-670690 GCF_000817695.3 Arachis duranensis | reverse complement strand
ACCACCTCCATGGACTTTCCTGTTAGAGTGCCTATGTTCCATGTCCCGAATCTCAACCTTTTGTCGCTTCGACCTTTACCTTTTCCTTTGTGAACTAGCTTATTTACCCTCGTCCGTTCACAAAAACGCGGGAACCCTTGCTCATTTAACACTACATCCGGGCACCGATGCAGCGGCTCTTGCTTTGACACCGTACTCGAGCCATACGGCGCGTTACTTCCGGGTAACGACCTAGCTTTAGCGCAATAATGTCTTTGATTCATGTCAAGGGGGTTCGGCTATATTTTTACGTTGGTTGCCGAAGACCTAACACAACCCTCCTCCTTTATCCGGGCTTGGGACCGGCTATGTACCGCAAGTGTAACATAGGCGGAGTTCTACAGAGGCATACCAACTTCAAAAAATACATAGTTAGCAAAATTCATCAAACATGACAAAGCTAAGTTCTCAAAACATAATTTTAATTAACTTAATTGAACACAAAAATACAGCACGGCAAAGCACAAAAAAAACATAGCACAGCAGTGAAGAAAACACAAAAGAGTACAGTACATCACAACAGTAGTGAGCAGAGCTAATCAATAATCATTCAATAATTAATAAAATTTCTGAAAAAATAAACGAAGAACAAGCACTACTAAGTGAGCAGAGAAGCCATTGCCTTCTTCGATCTGAGTAGGGAAGTGTATGAGAAAAAGTGGTTGAGCGCGACGGAATAGTTATTGGTTCACTGGTTTACTGGTCCAACCGGTTCAACCATGGTTCAATCGAAATAACCGTTTTATAATAAAATAATAAATAAAATATAAATAAACATACTAAAACATCACCATTGTTAAGCTTGTTGATATTGATAATATACTCCAACTTAGAACGGAAATGACAAGGGTTGAAATCTTGATTCAGACTTCAATACCATGTCAACAACCATCTCTCCTCCATGATTAAATTCTAGGAGGAAGTTTAAGATTCCTTATATATCTAAAACTATTTGAAAAACTTGCACAAAACAAGGAAATCTATAAAACTAGTGCCTAAAGTTGTCATTTATAAATACACTAACTTAAAATATAGTTCTTTTAAATACGCAAAACTACTACTTTCCTATGTATGCATTTCTTGAATATCATATAGTGACAGATCCACAATCTAAACTTAGGTTCTGTTGACCCTACACTTGTCTACTTTGCCGTTGAACAGAGTTGGAAACACGAAACAAAGTTGCAAGTAAATTCTAGTTTCTAACCCTGCCAACCCAAATTTCAGCACCTCTAAATTCTTTTAAAAGCTCAGTTACTAATATGCAAGGTCAATTATTAGAGCGTGATCCTCAAAATCTTAGTAAAACAACACATAATTTCAATTCAGCAACATTAAACAAGATAATCCATATTGATCAGCACCATGCCATAATTCATCTTTACAAAGTTCTAATTTATTGTGGTCTATGTATTTATAAGCATATACAGATTTATTGTCAAAGATTGGAATTAATTCCAACATATCTTCAGAAATCAAATAAGAATTCACTGAAGTTATTTATGTCCTCCAAATTACCTCCATATTTATGCCACAATGAAACTTATCTCACATATGCAATAGTAGTACCTTAGCAGCTTCTTATGATTATTGCTCCTTAAAAAATCATTCTTCTTGTCTAGAATAATTTCTATTTAAAAAACAGATTTTGTCGAAGTGATAAATTACTGTAGTTATGGGATAGAAGAATAAGAATGAACAGTGAATCAGTAACCAGGCAATGCAATTTATCATCAAACAGTAATCCAGTAACAGAGTCATCAAAATTGAAATTTATCGTCAAGCAGTGAGCAAAGCCAATCAACCAAGAACAAGTCCTGAGCACTAACTGAACATTCGAGACATTACCTTCGGCAGACGGATCCAAAAATTTTAAACAGTGGGGGCAAACATGTAGCATATAAAAATAACAAAAAAAAATTTATAAATATTAAATAATTATTTATTTATTTATTATAAATATTGATATATTGATAAGTAATAATGTGGTTATTAATTCATTTTTTTGTAAATTAAATATAATAATAACAATAATAATAAATGAGATTAATCAAAATGATAAATAGATTGTCTTCTAATCAATAATAAAAGTGAAATATATTTTTATATGAATTATGTACGATAAATGATATTTTAGAAAAAAAATTATACACCGAATCTCTCATATTCTTATTATATATTTTATAGATTATTTAATAATTATTCAATCATTTAATAAAAGAAAGACCTAAAATTAATTTCAAATAATAATAATAATAAAATTAGTTACTTAGATAGATAAAAATTCAAAATGTGTTATTGTTTCAATTAATTTTTAAATAATTTTTAATTAAATTTATGTTTGAGAACTAATTATCAAAATACATATTGAGTATAAAATTTAATTTACTCGTAAATATTATAAAGTTGAGTAGAAAAAAAATTCAAGGATATAAACTTCTACTAAATAAAGTTATTAATCAAATAATACTATAATAAAATTTTGTTTTTTATTAAATTAATTTCATATATATTTTTATTTTATCCTTTTAGATACAAATTAATGTTTATTTTTTATGTATTGACTGTGTAAAATTTTTTACACAATTGTCCAATTACGTCTATTTTTTTGGATGATTATTTATGTAAATGCAATTAATATAAAAAGTAATTATTTTTTATGATATGGTGGTTACGTAATTGAATACACGTGTAAAATTATTTTACACTAACCTTGTATCAAAATTTGCCAACAAGCTATAACTCAAATGGCATAGTCTTCCCACCCTCACTTATAGGCCTCGGGTTCGAGTCTCACTCTTAACTTTGGAAAAAAAAAATCGTGTATCAAAATTTAATTCTAAAATTAAAAAATATATATATAATGAATATTTTAACACAATTTAATAGGTATTGTCCAAGCTTCCTCTCTTTCAATTCTTTGGAATGGCAGTAGGTTAGATAAGTTTGTCCCTAAGAGGGGTCTTCGGCAAAGAGATCCTATGTCCCCTTACTTGTTTGTTATTTGTATGGAACATTTAGCTTGCTACATTACTAATCAGGTTGATATGGGTTTATGAGATCCAATGGCTGTTTCTAAAGGGGGACCAAGGGTCTCCCATCTTATGCAAGATTCTGAGAACCGGACCGGTCATCGAACCATTCTAGTAACTGGTTCACTGGTCCAACCGGTCTAACCGTGGTTCAAACGAAAAACCGTTTTAAAATAAAATAATAAATAAATTATAAATAAACATCCTAGAATATAGAAGCAGCTTCTGAGTGACTATTGAAAGAAATGCCAATTCAAACAGTACAAAGTGTGAAGATATCAGATAATACCATGATTTATTGAAAGAAACCCAATAAACAACACTATAATCGCTGTTCCAAGAAGTCCTGAGAGAATGCAAAGCTAAATTAAAACAGTAAATACAGAAAGTAACATTTCAAAGAGAGATAAAAAGTATATCAATACTCAATACTCTTAATTGTTATTATCCTATTCCGCAACCTATGCAAGCTATAATGTACAAATACTTTGTTTCTACTCAAATATCTGTACCGTAGGCATATCTGCATCATATACTAAATTAAACTTCCTAATTGTGACTATAGTTTTGATAAAATGGCAGTATTTGTATAATTTTTTTTTGTGCAAAACGGAAGGCCAGACTAGCTAGCTTTAATTCTCTTACAAGAAACTAGTATAACTTGGAAAACAACAATGATAAAGCCACTAAGAGATTCTATTAGTTCCTACTAAACAAAACAATTATATCAAAACTAAGGGTGATTTTCAGTATTAAGAAATCAACTGTGTCTCTTGAATCTCCAATTCAATTATGCCAGGAAACCAAAGAGCTCACTTACTATACAATGAACGAGTGCAGAAATAGAACGAAAGATGAAGAGGTACCAGAGGGCAGAAAGAGAGTTAGTTTTCTTGTTCCTGCAAGTGTGAGCACGCGCTGACGCTGCGGAAATCCGTTTGCTGGTTCAGATTGCCATTTTCCTTCTCAGTTCAGATAAAGAACATTGACAATTGAGAAAGATGATCAACACAACGCAAGTGAAGAGTGAACATTGACAATTGAGAAAGACGATCAACACAGCAGAGCCACAAAACACACAACAGCACACGAGAACCCAGAACCCACAACAGCAGCACAGCCAGAAAATTAATAGCAGTACAAAATTAATACTACCAAGAGCATTCAGCATTCAGCATCAGCAACAAAAATTATCATTCAGCAACAAACAGCATTTGATTTGATTTCCATTTTTAGCATTCAGCAACAAACATTACAAAACAGCAACAAGTAATCCCTAATCACACTAAACCTGAAATCAATAAAGCTAAACAAAAATTTCAATAATGATTTGATTTCCTTTTTTAGCAGCAACAAGAAAATTTCAACAAAAATTTCAAGAACTAAAGAAAGAGCAGCAGCACAAAATCAACTCTTTGATTTTCCATTAATCCATTCACAAGTTCACATTCAAAAATCAGCAAACAGAGCATAAAAGAAAGAGAAGAACCGAAGAAGTGAAAGCAGTGCCGCTAACCTTCGACGGAGACACGGACGGCAACCGGCGAGACGACGGCGAGCGGCAACACGGCGGCGAACTGCTCCAAGTTCGAGAGAAGCCAGGGAGGAAGGGGACAGGGGGAAGGACGACGCCGAGCTACAAGAGAAGACGCGGAGGCGCCGACAGCACGGACGGCGGCGGCACTGCGGCAGAACCGTTGCAGGGAGAACCTAGGGGTTTGGTTGGGTGATTTTGACCTTTGCTTCGGAGTTCAGATAGTGATTCACGATTTGGAGGGGTGTTGGGGGAAGGGGATGAGTGAGTGAGTGAGGGCTGAACGTTGTTTTTTTTTTTTAAATAATGAAAACGACGCCGTTCACAAGACCGGTCGGTTTTCAGTTTGGTCCAACCGGCCGGTTCAACAGCTTTTGAGTGGTTTGGAGGTGGCGGTTTTAGGAGGAAAACCGGGCCATTTTCACATCGGTTTTTGGTTGAATTGGTTCGATCGACTAATTCGATCCAGTTTTCAGAACACTAATCTTATGTTTGCTGCTGATCTATTACTTTTCTGCAAAGCCAGGAAATTCCAAGTCTAAGTTGTTATGAATTCCCTCAACTTATTTTGCAAAGCTTCCGCGATGAGAATTAATTTAGATAAATTCAAAACTCTCTGTTTCAAGAATGTTTCTAATAAAAGGAAAGAGATATTCGCTGAAATTTTTGCCATTAGATTCACCCAAGATCTTGGAAAGTAACTCGGTGTCAATCTTAATCACTCCAGGGTGTCCATAGCTTCCTTTAATAGTGTCTTGGATAAATAAGGAGTCGACTTGCTAATTGGAAAGGGCATCTCTTGAATAGGGCCGGACGGCTCTGTTTGATTAATTTAGTAGTGACCTCTTTACCAGTTTACCAAATGCAGGTTTCGTTCTTTCCTATCAATATCACTAATAAAATATCTTTGTTAATACGCCAATTTCTTTGGAAGGACTAGGTTGAAGGAAGGTATATGAGTCTTGTCAATTGGCAGATGGTGGGCACCCCAAAGAAGTTTGGTGGGCTTGGGATTAGAGACCTTACTTGCGCCAATATAGCACTGTTAGGCAAACTTGTCTGGCAGTTTTTTCAGTGTCTAGAGAAACTTTGGGTTCAAATGCTTGCTACTAAATATAAGAATAGAGGCTTGTCCTCCTCTAAGAATGCTTCCTATGTTTGGACAAGCATTGTGAAGGCTTATCAAGTTCTGAAAGAGGATTTTTCTTGGTGTATTGATTTTTTAAATGGTTCTTTTTGGTTTGATTCTTAGAGAAGAGAATATGCTGTTGCAAATGAGTTGCCATATGTCCACATCACATATATAAGACCTTACTATTTATGATCTTTGGAGAGATGATTGTTGGAATTTCAATGGGATTTACACTACTATATCTACTGTTTTGTCTCTAAATATTAATTCTTACAATCCTGATGTGAAATTTGGGGACATAGCAGGTTGGAGATGGGATACATTAAATTCAAAAATTTACTCTTCTAGTAGTAGTTATTTATGGCTTTGCAAGCATAAATATGGATGGGAGGAGATTGAAGAGTGGCTCTGACTTTGGAGAACCACGTACCTGAGAAATTTAATTTTTTGTTTGGCTTTGCCTCCATAATGCTCTTTCAACTGTTGTTTTTAGACATCACTGTGGACTTTCTTCTTCTGATTTGTGCCCACGTTGCTTTCTAGCTCCGGAAATCGTCCTTCATTGTTTATGTGATTGTCCAAAAGCTAGTGTAATTTGGCAAACTTTACATTTTAATGATATTCACTGTCCATCCTTGATACAGTGGGTATTTGAATGTAAGAATATCAATGCTACTCTTTTCTTTTTTGATCTTTGTTGAATTTGGAGAGACATGAATAATGATATTTTCAATCCTATGAATTCTTGGCTTTTTAAGTGCTATCATTATTCTTAACATTTGATAAGGAATTAAAGTCTTTGTTCACTAAACTTAACGGTGTCCATTTATCCTGCCTGAGCTCATCTTGGTCTCCTCCTCCCGGAGGGATGTTTAAGATTAATAGTAATCCTAGTATCCATGGCGATTGTGTTGACTTTGGCTATATTATTAGAAACTTGGATGGAGCTTGACAATGTGGTCGTATTGAGGTAGTGTCGCTAGGAATGGTACTTTGTTGTGAGCTTCTTGCTATTTGAAAAGGATTACTTTTAGCTTGGAAGGCAGGATAAAAGCAGGTTTTTTTTGTGAGATAGATTATTTGAAAGCTTTTCTCCCCATCCAAGACTGGTTTACTAACATCCAAAGTTCAGATCATGATTTGGTTTCTAAAATTAGTATTGCGGTTGCGAATGCTATGGCAAAGTTTGAACAATATCCCTCAAATTAAGTTGTTGGAGCCTTGGAATGACCCGCCTTACTTACAAGGGACTTAGCTGCTGGTTTTCAGGAGGCTTTCCTCTCCCTTTGTTTTGTTTTCTTTGTTTTCTTTTCTTTCTTGTCTAGTCACAAAAAGAAAAAAAGTTAGTAGGGATACTTGCCCCCACGAAAGCATGGATCCGTCCCTTGTATGAATCTGTTGCCGTGCCACACCCCACTAATTTGCCGGTGTTTTTGGAAAATGAAAGAAAAGAGTTAGCGCAGGGAGGTTGAAAAGGAGTTCGGCTTCAGTTTATTTAAAGGAAACGAGAAATGCTTGGTTGAAAACCAATTGGAAAGCACAGAAGCAACGGCTGGTGAGCAATTGGACCATATCAAACTAAATAGATTCTATTTGTCTTCACTTTATTCTCTGATCAAAATCAAACGTGTAACGTTGATTAGGATGATTTGTCTATTAACGGCCACTAAAACTAACGAACAGATTACAATATGCAAGTTTATATTGAATTGAATTAAGAAAAGGCATTTTATCTAATCGCGGCTTCGTATTTTCACCACTTGCATTCTATAAAGCGCCTAATGAAACTATACAAGGCTAATATCTAGTAAGCATTTTTTTTCAGCAGCCATTTAAAGACCGACTTAAAAGGGGACATTGAAAGACATGTAACCCCACAGAAAAACATAAAGAAAAAGAGTGAAGGGAAGCGGAGACAAGGAACAAATTGTAGAAGAGCAGAACATAGCTTTCAAAACCCCAATGAACGCTGCCCTTGAACTCATGCATTCATTTTACGTGGCTCATAAGCCAGATCCCACAACGCCAAATTCATGCTGCATAAAATCTTCACTGGGTCTGTAATACTTGTCTGGTGAGTACAACGCCAAGTTGGATACTTGGCTTGAATAAAGGCAGGCAAATCTCTCAACCTGCACCACACATATTACGGAACCGAATTGAAACGATTACCATCAATTTTGATCATGTTTAGGGAATAAAAAGCATCCTCCTCTTCATGCATGGTTCTGATATGTTAAAAGTGTGATTTTGCAAGGCTTGGTATGTGATTTGTCTAACACTATTACGCTGCAAAGTCGGCCTAGCAACAACTTAGAGTAAAAATTAACTACAAGTGCAATGTGCCATGGACTATTCAAATTTTACCTGATGAGCAAAACGAGAGTTCTGATAACCAGTTTTCAAAAGCTGACCCCATGGCTCGTGAAACTGAAATGATAGATTAAGAACAAAACATCTACTATCCAATGAGAATTGATATATTGACTATAATAAGTTTGTAATCATCACTACTACTAGAAAGAGTACTAAAGATAATGAAAAAGATAACAGGTGAATTTCTACCTTTTGATGTAATTTTCGCTGAGCTTCTTGATGACTTAATCTCACACTCTCCCTCTCAAGCTGAGAAAATAATGATAATAAATAATAAAAAAAATCAATCACTTATTATCGAATCTCTGAAATTGCAATTCAAGTAGGAGATGAGCATGGACGTAAAGGCCCAACCTCCAATTTTTCAAGCTCCGTAGATAGCTTCTGCTTGGCATCACCATCTGGATTTTTGAATCTGAAAAATAACGCACTACTCTAAGACCGCAGACAAAAAATGAGCAGGACTTATGAGAGGTCCAGAGTTATACTAACTTGAGAGACCACTTCAAATGATGTATCTCATCTTCAATGCGATCACGCTCGCTCCTCAGGAATTGAAGTTCCTGTACAAGACTATATATGTAAAATTCTTCCTGAATGTGTATTGGCTTGTCAATTGTCAATCGACAAGAGGGACAAGAATTCAAAAGAACGCCTTATTAAAAGCATCAAAAGCCTATTAAAAAGTATTCTTAAAAATGATAGACAACCAGAACTATTTTACCATAGCAAAAAATTTGATATGATTGTTGACTCTTAGATAGGCGTAGCATTCCTACCACTTTATTCTATTCAATGATAACAATTGACTGTACTTGACCTCTGTTAAAATTCTAGCAGTGTAGCATAATTCAAATCTTTTATGGATTAATTTATCCTGGCCATTTGATCAAAATTTTCAAAATAAAAAATATATGTAATAAAATTTAAATGTACCTTGCGGGTATCTCTTGACTCCCACAGCAGCTGAACCTCCTTCTCAAGCTCTGGTATTACAAGCATGGTCCTCCATCCTGCTCATTGAGCACATAGCATCACAATAAGATATAAGTTACTTCAAGAAGAATCCGCAAATATAAATAAATTTTTAAAGAAGGAATTCTACATAAGCAAGCAGCGATTGGATTCATTTATTGAAAAATTCAATCAATTTCAGTCTCAGATTTTCATGTATCTGTACTATTCCTCAGATCATAGCCAGAAGAGATAACATAAAAGACTAGTTAATAGAATTGAATGCAAAAATATATTTAATATAATAGCTGGAAGGAATCATATGATATACCAAGAACCTTTTTGCTGCGTAGTATATCTCCGTAAATGTGATCCCCAACATACAGAACCTACATGTAAAAGCATTCAAATTTTCACAGAAAACTTTAGTATTGCAGCAACCCACAATTACTACAGTTCCTAAATCAACTACCACGATTATATTAAAACAATCGACTTGTCAAATCAAAAACAAAATGATGTGAGTTATTACCAATTGTTCACTTATACTCCGTAAATAAAGACAGTACCTGTGAACTTGATTCAATGGAAAGTAGCTTATGCAGATGAGCAACATTGCCTCCCTACAATAGAAGATCATAATCACTATATATATTCTGAATGAAATGCTCAACTATCAAACCATTATTGGATAGAGATGAAATATTAAATTAACACTACCTTCAAAACGTTCCACGTAAACTTAAAAAACTTGTAATTTTATGTAAGACGATGAATAATATACCTGGAATACTTGGCAAGCATGATTCTTCTGTTCTGTGAATAACCTTGCAGAGATATTACCCACCTTCCATTAAAAAAAAAATTAAAAAAAAAGAGGAAAGGGATGATTCAAGTTTTCATACAAGACCATTGAAGAAATCAATAATATAATCTGCTGTACTGCTAACCTGAGGCATAGGAGAGCCATTATCTGTATTGAGAAGCATTCCAGTCTCAGGCACAACCCCAAATAGGTTGGCACGATTTTCCTCATGAAAAAATCCTGGCTTTGCACTGTATGAATTGAAGAATTGATTGGGTTAACAACAAAAAGTCATGTTATATTCTCATAAAAATATGTTTTAAGTTTTAACTTGTATGTTTCTTATAAATTATCTAGTTCATAAAATGTGTGATACATGATATCTCATCAAAGGAAAACAAATTGCAAGTACAATGCACAGAATAATATAGGGACGTAATAAAACTTGCATGTTGTGGAAATGAAAATTCTACAATTTGATAATATAGGGCAAAATTCACAATATCCAGAATGATGTGGCCAAACAAACATAAACAAATACAGATCCTTGGAAAAGAACATGACCTGCCAGTGATAACAACATCAAAGTATTGAAGCCAGGCAAAACTTTTACTTCCATCTACCTCACTGGATCCAGAGAGGAAATTCATGACAATGTTTGTGTAGTCCCACAAACTGCAAATGCCATATTAATGTTCCATCTGTCAGTAATAACCACAAGATGGTTTGACTAGTCATTAATACCCCTTTCTTCTTAAGGCTTACATAGAAAATTCATAAGTACCTATTTGTCACTAAAAACGTTGCACGTCCGGATTCTCTGAGCATTTCAAGCATGGGAACTATTGAAGGATCTTCATTAATATACCTGAGATAAAATTTATACCGAAAAAATGACCAAGTCAGAATAATTACATCAAAAAATTCATATACACTACGAGAAATTTAGGGGACAGCATGTTTTACAAAGGGTCATTACACTGAGTCTGAAATCTCACCACCCAAACAAAATTGTTCATTTATTTCTCACTTTAATAGGTTAGCAATTTTATGTTATACCTTTTTGGATCTTTAGCAACCATTTGCTTCAATGTTCCATCACGGTGGCACAAATCAACTGCAGCTCTAACATCTTTGTACATGCGAGCATAGCTGGAAGGAACATTCAAAAAGAATACATGCATGTAGTGAAAAACACTCATATTAGTAATTATTTACTGCCGATTGGAGGGTTTCAAGACAAACTACGATTGCAGCAGTCCTAATATGGTTTCATCTTGAAAATAGAAACAAAAAGCATACAAAAGTTTGGCAAAAAAAAAAAAATAAATAACTGAAGTAAAAATAAGACTTACTCAACACTTTCTTGAATCTTTCCAGGATTGTCATCCTTAAAATCAACCAGTTGAGCAAACAAGTAGGCTTCCGCAAGTGAAAAAAGTGTATCAATTAAAGCATAGTCAGGCTCATCAAAAGAATCACGAACTAATGTATTTCCATAGGTCCCCACTTTATCTTCTTTTGACAACTCTTTAAATCCATGGTAGGCAACTTTCACATACTTATGACGATCCATCTAAATACATACAGCCAATAGTTCAACAACCAAACAGGAGTTAAAAGTTTCATCATAGTTAGCTAGTATATTTCATCATTGAAAAAGAAAATGTGTTCAGTGTAACCTTCAAGATATTGCCTCTTTTTTTGTCAAGAACCAAGCCCCGGACCATGTATTTCCAGTCAAAGGACCAATTTAGCAACTGCAGCAGAGGTAAAGCTTTTAGCCCTAAATAACCAGGCAGAAGCAGCAGCAGCAACAACAACAAGAACGTCATAATATAATTTGATTATACCCATGGAGAACAGTAGAATAAACAAAATCCTTTACCAAAGTGAACCCCAACAGCATTTTCATCATTGTTGCTACAGGAAGAAAAATGATCAAACATGGAAAGAAGTGCTACATAAATTAATTGGACAAACCTCACGAGGATATCCCAAATCATAAACCAACTTTTTAATAGTGCCTTGATAAGCAAGAGATTCAAACGTTTCAGGCTTGTATTGAGCCAGAGTATAATCCATGTCAAATCCCACAGCAACGATGTTCTTCATGTTCAGTGACCGGTTACAAAAGATCTGCTTGCGTATATCAGTTTTACATCCATGCTCAGGAAATGATGACCATACATGTGGCTTTGCTCCATTACCAGCAGCAGGCAAATCCACTAAACTTTGGTCATGTACACCAATACCATTGTTCCCATCCATTGGATGTCTAGAATGCAAGTGATTAGCTCCTGATAGATTTAAGCCATTACAAAGAATTATACTCAGGCAGGCATTACATTTGAATCACTTTGGTATAGATAACAACCACAGGGTGTTAAAATGAACCTAAAGAACTTTCCACACTCTTGGTCTTCAAACCAGACATCTTCATACCAAAAAGACAACAATTAGCGGTTTCATTGAAATGAAAACTGCTACATGTTAATCAGATAGACATATATTTATACAGGATAACTGAGATTAATTCAGTCTCTTAGAACTAAGAAGTACATATACATTAGATGATTCAGCACAAAATTATGCAGCAACAAACCCTGAAACTTTAATTACTCTCACAAGTTAAACTGCAAAAGAACAAGATGGCGAGACCTCACAAAAATAACATTAATAGAAAGAACTTTGGACATCTTACCTTTTAGTTTCGAAAGAATTAAAAGCGCACAATGCACTAGGCTATGTTCCAACTCTAGGAATTCCCCAAGCTAGGCTCCAAGAAACACCTAGAAATTCAACTTCTGAAATTAACAAAAGCAATTCTCTAAGTTCTCCTACTTCCTACTATAATCTAATATTTCCCACCACCAATCCATAATGAAGACTTGACCGAACTAGAGACTTGCTTAAAACAAACAACGCAAGGCGACACCAAAAAATCTTAGAGCGCAAGAAAACGGAAACTCGGAAATCGAGGCAAACGAGAGGGAAAAACGAAAACGAAAAAACCGAACCTCTTGAGGTGGCGTTGGCGAGAGAGCGAGGCGGTTTTGCGGAGATTCCAGAAGAGAATCGAAGGCGGGAAGAGAAAAGAGGCGCGAGCTGATAGGAAGAGAAGGTTGAGAGAGAAAAGAGCGATAAAGGCTTCTTCGGTATTCGCATGGCGAAGTGATTGTTAAATA
Organism: Arachis duranensis; assembly: GCF_000817695.3. Lineage (NCBI taxonomy): Eukaryota > Viridiplantae > Streptophyta > Magnoliopsida > Fabales > Fabaceae > Arachis > Arachis duranensis. Next base: position 657,630 of record NC_029779.3, on the reverse strand, counting down.
GGCATAGGCATGGTGATGATGATGGTGGTCGTGGAGGTGGAAACCGCGATTGCGAGGGAATCAGATTCTGCAAAACGAGCGTTTCAGGTGCAAATGCAATTACAGCTAGGAAATGCAGCTGCACCAGCATTTACCTTACCACTTAATATTCAATCTTAGTTGGAAAATTGGATTTCGATTTTTGGAAGGTATATCACACATGGCACCGCATTAGGAAAGGATTATTCCTCCCCTAGAATTGGATATAAATGAATAATAATCACTCACTAGTCACTATTGTACTAAATTAATTCATTTTCAGGAAGGAATTAATTCCCCCTTTCCTTAGTGGCTATTTATTACTTCTAGCATTGTATTTGTCTACTATGATGATTCATCTTCCTTAGACAATATTAGTGCTTTGGTGGGTTGGGAAAATGTGCGACGTTGGTGGAGAAATAAAGAAGGGTAGAGAAGAGAGAAGAGGGTGGTTCCGTTTCGTGAGTTTAGACTTGGGATTTGAGATGATGATGGTGATGCCACGTGGAGGACCACGAGGGAGCCGTGCTGGTAAGAGCTTTTTTGCATTTTTCTACTCAATTTTTCTGGTTCTGCCGTGGATAAGTAAATCCCGGCCACAATTTTTGGGAAACTAATAATAAAAATAAAGTGACCAAAAATAAAAAACTACTCAAATCAAAATCGGAATCATACGATACTAATGCCTTTTTATTTCCATCTTTATTTAATCGCTTGTGCCACGAGCAACACAAGTTTTGCGCATGTGATGTGATAACAATACATCTACATCATGATATGGACTAATCTATTATTGTTTTTCCTTTTTCTTATTTTTTTTCTTGGTAATAAACGAGGCAATCTATCACTGTTAATATTGGAAATATTGATTAGAGTGATGTTACGTGGTCCGGTCTCCGTTGCCTGAAAATGGTTTAATGTACAATAATTAATCACAATTTGAAACTGTATCAACGTTGCGTTCTTCTCTCATAGAGCATAATTGATCATGACTGGTAGTACTGTAGCACGTATAGATTGTCTTAACCAGCAATATAGGCTTCTTGTATGAGCAATAAAGAGGATTTCTTCTGAAAAAAAAAAAATCATTATTTCTCATAACAAATTTTCCATCTTTATTTTTTGAGATTCAGTTTTTTGGACGCAGCAATACCTTCACCTAATACATCAACGAACTTACAGAAATGAGCAGTGAATTTTATGAAAAGTAACAAGTTTGCCTTTAGTGCAGCGAATTTTGTGTAACTTAGATAAACCGCATGGTCCCGCCTCTCTCATTTCTCACTCCAATTTAAAAAAAAACCTCTTCTTCTTGTCATTTTTTCTTCCTATATTTTACTTCTTCTCTCCTTCCATCTCATGTCAATTTTCAAGTAACTTTTTTAAATTAATTTTGTATTTTAAATTATTTAGAGATAATTATTTAGAAATATAGAGTTAATTATTTTGAGTTAATAATTTAAAAATATAGCAATAACTATTTATACTTAATTATTTAGAAATTTTGTTATAATTATTTTGGGTTAATAATTTAGAAATATAGAGATAATTATTTTGAGTTATATACTTAGAAATATAGATATAATTATTTAAAAATTAGTGGTAAGTATTAGAGATATTTTATTGATTATTTTTTTTTTGAAGTAAAAAAGCTCAATATAATAAGGTAGAGCAACAACAGAACAAAAAGAAAACTAAACAGCAAGTATAAAAGTTCAATTTATAGTCATCTCCGGCATTGCCATCAACAACCATTAGGATTAACTCTATTCCACTCTTCGTAGCTCATAAGCGACCTATTGATAGCTTCCGCTACTCCTGCTTTTTTACTCCTGAAAATTCTTTTATTCCTTTCTATTCATATATGTCAAATGATAGCAAAAAAGCCAATTAACCACCTTTTACGCTCCTCCTTTCTTACAAGCACTCCTGTCCAACTCTCAAAATGTTGCTTAATTGTCTTTAGAATAACCCACAATCTACCATAGTTAAACAACCACGTACACCACACCTGCCAAGTAAATTCACAACCAAGAAACAAGTGATGAAAATCCTCAACATCCTTTTTCATAATACACACACACACACACTATCATGTTGATCAATAACGCCTAACCTACATAATCTCTCCTTAGTATTGACTTTACCAACTAATACAAATCAGATGAATAACTCAATTCGTGGAAGTACTAAACCTCTCCAAATAGAACTAGTGAAACTATAGCTTGTAATATCCTTTAGAAGTATTTTCGCCTGCAAAACCTGTACAAAGGATTAGTAAACTAAACGCCTGATTTATCAAATTTCCACACCAGTCGATTCTCTCTTTCAGTTGTTAAGTTGATTGACTGTAGAACTCCATAAAGTTGGTTAACTAGTTCCAACTTCTATTGGAATAGTTTCCTTCTCTATTGAAAGTTCTATATCCACTCAAATCCATCCCAAAACCTATAATCTCCTATAACAGAACTGTTCTGATTTGAAATCGAGAAAAACCTTGGAAAATGTCCTTCAACACACTACTCCTCCCGCTCCTTTATCTGCAACTGACATATATTCTTCCATGGACCTCCTCTTGTAGGTACAGACTGGTGAAAAGACAATACATTAGGATTTAAATTATTAAAAGAACACACAATCTTTTTCCATAATGGACAATCATCCTTAGAGAACCGCCACCACTATTTGAATAAAAGAGCAATATTCTGAATTACTGCATCTCCCACTCCAAACTTCCTACTCTTTTTTTAGCTTGTACTATTTCTCATTCACTAAGGGTATCCCATGTTTGATATCCTTGTTACTCCATGGAAATCTCCTCTGCAATGAAATTAACTTCTCTGCCACTGTTTTTGGCATTTCGTATAAGATGAGATAATACACTGGCAGATTATTAAGCTTTGATTAATAAGAACCTGCTTACCAACTTTATTTAACGTTTTCACTTTCCACAAATTGAATTTCTCTTTCACCTTGTCTATAATCGATTTTCAGGTCTTGACAAGTCTCAGATTTGCTCCCAGTGGAACACCAAAATATTTAACTAGTAAGGATGCTTCTTTACACCCCAACAATTTGCACATTCTCCGCGTCCACTCCCGCTCACAATTAACTGGAATCAAGTTGGATTTATCAAAATTAATACTTAGCCTAGACATCACCTTAGAACGCCACAAAAGTATCGCGTAATTTTTTACTGTGTCCTCATCCTGTGGACAGTACAGGATGGTGTCATTTACAAACTGTAAGTAAGACAATTTAATATTGTCATTTCCAACCAATAATGGAGAAATCATGTTATTCCTCGCAGCCTTACCTACCATCGTATGGAGCACATCAACAACAAGAACAAAGAGAAAAGGGAAAAGAGGATCGCCTTGCCTTAAGCCTTGCTCCATCTTGAAGAATTTATATGGTGAACCATTTATCAAAATTGACATAGACGCTGAGCAAACACACTCCTTGACCCACTTTTACCATCTATTACCAAAACGTATCTTCTGAAGGACAATATCTACAAAACTCCACTTGAATCTTCATAAATCCACATTTCATGGTATTTATCTGTTTAAATGAATGAAATTCATCGATATTTCTCACCTTTATTCATTAAAATAGCATAGTTTTGTGAATTTCTCCTAATTGTGCTTAATGATTTAAAACATACTTTCAGGCTCTTAAATTGCTAAATTTAATTCACTTTAATTTCATTGGATGCCTTGATTTATTTGTTGAGTGATTTCAGGCTTAAAAGGCAAGGATGGCTTGAAGAAGTGAAGAAAAAGCATGCAAAGGTGGAGAATTCATGAAGAAATGGAGATTGGAGATTATCATAGTCATGCGTACGCATGCCTTATGCATACGCATGAATCCCAAGTTACGTGTACGCATGAATCTCAAGTCGCGCGTATGTATGGCAGATGTGTACGCATGACTGTCAGCACGTGATTTACTTAAAATGGCACGTGGGTCGTGATTTCAGGGTTTTCTTGGGCCTAATCTAACTCATTTCTGAAGCATTTGAAGCTATTCTTAAGATGGATCAAAGGGGAGCCATTAGTCTAGTTTAAATCATTGTTTAGGTTAGAATTCTAGAGAGAGAAGTTCATATTTCTCTCTAGAATTTAGGGTTCTTAGGTTAATTTCTTCTTAGATTTAGGTTTTAATTCTTGTTTCAGTTTAATTCTCTTTATAGTTTCTTTTTCTAGTATCTTAATTTGCCTAGTTTCTCTTGTTAATTTATCTACTTTGCTACTTTTTAGTTTATGAACAATTGTCAATTTTCAATTTCCTTTAATGCAATTTGTTATTTTATATTTTCTTGATGCTTGTTTAAGTTATTGTTATTATTTTCTTGCATTTGGTAGCGTTATATTTTTTATTATTGCAATTTAATATGCTTTTCTTTTATGCCTTCTAGGTGTTTAATAAAATGCTTGATTTAACTTTAGAGTAGATTTTTGTATTCTTGGATTGAAAATTGGAAATTAGGTAACTGGTGTACGAAATTGTAAATCACACTTTTCACAACTCGTACAACTAACCAGCAAGTGCACCGGGTCGTCCAAGTAATACCTTACGTGAGTAAGGGTCGATCCCACGGAGATTACCGACTTGAAGCAAGCTATGGTTATCTTATTATTCTTAGTCAGGATATCAATAATGGTTCTTAGTTTAAATTGCGAAAAATAAAAGAACATGAAATAAATACTTGTTATGCAGTAATGGAGAATGGGTTAGAGTTTTGGAGATGCTCTGTCTTCTGAATCTCTGCTTTCCTACTATCTTCTTCTTCACGCATGCAAGGCTCCTTCCATGGCAAGCTGTATGTTAGTGGATCACCGTTGTCAATGGCTACCATCCGTCCTTTCAGTGAAAAAGGTCCATATACATGGCTAATCATCTATCAGTTCTCACTTGTGATGGAATAGAATCCAGTGATCCTTTTGCGTCTGTCACTATGCCCAACATTCGTTAGTTTGAAGCTCTTCACAGTCATCCCATCCCAGATCCTACTCAGAATACCACAGACAAGGTTTAGACTTTTCGGATCTCAAGAATACTGCCAATTGATTCTAACTTATACCACGAAGACTCTGGTCTCACGGGTTGAATGCTCTGTTGTCAGGAGATGCAGTCAAACTCGTGAACCAGGAACCCAAGAGATAACACTCAATCTAAGGTAGAACGAAAGTGGTTGTCAGACACGCATTCATAGGTTAAGAATGGTGATGAGTGTCACGGATCATCACATTCATCATGTTTAAGTGTGAGTGAATATCTTAGAATAGAATCAAGCATGATTGAATAGAAAATAGAAGTAATTGTATTAATCCATCGAGACACAGCAGAGCTCCTCACCCCCAACTATGGGGTTTAGAGACTCATGTCGTAGAAGATACAAATTTAGATGTAAAATGTCATGAGGTACTGAATGAATCTCTAAAAGTAGTTTATATACTCAACTAGTAACATAGGTTTACAGAAAATGAGTAAACTAAGATAGATAGTGCAGAAATCTACTTCCGCGGCGCACTTGGTGTGTGCTTGGGCTGAGCATTGAAGCTTCCATGTGTAGAGACTATTCCTGGCATTTAACTCCAGCTTTTGTGCCAGTTCGGGCGTTTAACTTCAGCTTTTAGCCCAGTTCTGGCGTTTAACGCCAGAATAAGGTAGAAAGTTGGCGTTAAACGCCAGTTTGCATCATCAAAACTCGGGCAAAGTATGGACTATTAAATACTGCTGGAAAGCCCAGGATGTCTACTTTCCAACTCAATTGAGAGCGCATCAATTGGGCTTCTTTAGCTCCAGAAAATCCATTTCGAGTGCAGGAAGGTCAGAATCCAACAGCATCTGCAGTCCTTTTTCAGCCTCTGAATCAGATTTTTGCTCAGGTCTCTCAATTTCAGCCAGAAAATACCTAAAATCACAGAAAAACACACAAACTCATAGTAAAGTCCAGAAATGTGATTTTTTCATAAAAACTAATAAAAATATACTAAAAAGTTGCTAGATCCTACTAAAAATTATATTAAAATATCCCAAAATACGTATAAAATATCCGCTCATCACAACACCAAACTTAAACTGTTGCTTGTCCTCAAGCAACTAGATAAAAAAATGGGATAGAAAGAAAATCAAGAGGCAATAACATCTCAGAGTTTTATATGAAGCTCAAATTCTCATTAGATGAGCGGGACTAGTAGCTTTTTGGTTTCTGAACAGTTTTGGCATCTCAATTTATCCTTTGAAGTTCAGAATGATTGGCATCTATAGGAACTCAAAATTCAGATAGTGTTATTGATTCTCCTAGTTTAGTATGTTGATTCTTGAACACAGTTACTTTATGAGTCTTGGTCGTGGCCCTAAACACTTTGTTTTCTAGTATTACCATCGGATACATAAATGCCACAGACACATAACTGGATGAACCTTTTCAGATTGTGACTCAGCTTTGCTAAAGTCTCCAACTAAAGGTGTCTAGAATTCTTAAGCACACTCTTTTTTGCCTTGGATCACGACTTTAACCACTCAGTCTCATGTTTCTCACTTGGACCTGCATGCCACAAGCACATGGTTAGGGACAGCTTGATTCAGCCACTTAGGCCAGGATTTTATTCCTTTGGACCCTCCTATCCATTAATGCTCAAAGCCTTGGATCCTTTTTACCCTTGCCTTTTGGTTTAAAGGGCTATTGGCTTTTTCTGCTTGCTTTTTCCTTTTCTTTTATTTATTATTTTTTCGCCATTTTTTTCGCAAGCTTTTGTTTTTCACTGCTTTTTCTTACTTCAAGAATCAATTTTATGATTTTTCAGATTATCAACAACATTTCTCCTTCTTCATCATTCCTTCAAGAGCCAACAATTTTAACATTCATAAACTTCACTATAAAAAATATGCACTGTTCAAGCATTCATTCAGAAAACAAAAAGTATTGCCACCACATATAAATAATTTGAATTTTTCTTATTAAGAACTCGAAAAAAAATTGTCTCCTTATTCTAAAAAATCTACTATTTTATTCATGTTTAATGATGATGAGAAAAATAAATTATAGCTTACTTGGAGATGATAAAAATAAAAATAAAAATACTAATTACTACTATTCATGTGACTCCTAAGGTAGCTCTCTAATAGCAGAAGTTATCACAGAGTTAAGATTAGGACTCAACAACCTTTATTTTGGGAGATGGATGCTCCTTCAATCTGTGGTGTGTCTGGTCCTTCAAGGGACAGCTTCTGGTGCTTCAGCTACTGTAGTTCACGCCCTTGTTTCTCATGTTCCTTAAGCAGCTTGCAGAGCATGCTATTTTGATTTTGTTGTTCTTCCTTAACTTGATCCATGGCTTCTTACAGCTTGGTGATAGATGCTTCTAGGCGGGTCCAGTAGTCAATTTGAGGGATTTCTGAGAGGAACTCCTACGCCCGCCTTTTGATGGAGTTATCTGGCACTTGTTGTCCATCCATTGACTTCTTGGTGATTGGGTGGTCGACTGGGATATATTCATCCACTTCCATCTTTACCCCAACATCTTTACATAGCAGAGAGATTAAGCTTGGGTAAGCCAATTTAGCGTCAGTAGAGTTCTTGTTTGTAATTGTGTAAAGCTCACAAGAAATCAGATGATGAATCTCCACTTTGTTTCCCAGCATAATGCAATGGATCATCACTGCTCTTTTGACAGTGACTTCAAAGCGGTTGCTGGTGGGTAGTATAGAATGCCCAATGAAGTCCAACCAGCCCCTAGCGACTGGTTTGAGATCTCCTCTCTTGAGTTGATTTGGGACACCCTTTGTGTTGGTTATCCACTTGGTTCCAGGGATGCATATGTCCTCTAGAACTTGGTCCAAGCGCTTATCTAATCTCACCATTCTCCTATTAAAGGATTCTGGATCATCTTGTAGTTGAGGCAGCTTGAAGACCTCTCTTATTCTGTCCAGGTGGAAGTAAATAATCTTCGCTCTGACCATAGTTCGAAAGGTATAGAAGGCGGTTCCATTCATTCTCTGCTTATCTATTTGCCACAGATTTGAGTAGAATTCCTGAACCATGTTTCTACCCACCTTTGTCTCAGGATTAGCTAGAATTTCCCAGCCCCTGTTTTGAATATGTTCTTGGATCTCTGGATATTCGTCTTTTTTCAGATCGAATTTAACTTCCGGGATCACTGACCTTAGACCCATTATTTTGTGGTAATGGTTTGCATGTTTTTTGGTTAAGAACCTCTCTTGATTCCAAAGTGGTTTTGGAGTGTTCTCTTTCTTGCCTCTTGAAGTGGTTTGTTTTCCCTTAGGAGCCATGATCTTAGTGAATCTTTGCTCAGTGATCACGAAAAACACACCAAACTTAGAGGTTTGCTTGTCCTCAAGCAAAAAAAAGGAAGGAGAGGAATAGGAGGAGAAGCAAATTCGAGTTGTGGAGGAGAGGGGGTGGCCGAATGTGAATTTAAAAGGGAGGGGTGGGCAAAAATTTTGAAAAAAATATGTAATTTTAAAATTGAAAAGATATGAGAGAGTTTTGAAAAACATAAATCTAAATTTGAAAAGATAGTATGATGAGTTGAAAAAGATTTGAAAAGATATTAAAAAGATAGATGAGTTTTGAAAAAAATTTGAAAAGAAATTAAAAAGATATATGAATTTTGAAAAAGATTTGAAAAGAAGTTGAAGAAGAATGAAGAAAGATTTTTAGGATTAAGAATTTTTTTTTTTTGAAATTGAAAAATGAGAATTTGTAACATGTTCATGCAAGAAATTATGGATGAAAACATGAAAATTTAAAAAAAATTGAGTTGGAAACAAAACTTCCTCCCCTCTACATTCCTGGCGTTAAAGGCCCAGAATGGCATCCATTCTGGCGTTTAACGCCCAATTGTTGCTTGTTTTGGGCGTTTAATGACCAGCCAGGTACCCTGACTGGCGTTAAACGCCAAAAAGCCTTTGTCACAGGGCATTTTTCTAAACGCCCAAGATGCTGCAATTCTAGCATTAAACGCCCAGAATGGTACCTATTCTGGCGTTAAACGCCCAGAATGGTGCTCATTCTGGCGTTTAACGCCCAAAGATGCCTCTTACTAGTATTTTCGTGCCAGTGAGCTCCTTTTCTCTGCTTCCTGCTCTGAATCCTTCTGTAACTCTGTGAACTCCTGTAATTGAGAATTAATCTTGAAGATAATTTATATCAAACTCCTATAATTATTATTTAAATAACAAATAAACTATGCCAATGGCTGGGTTGCATCCCAGCAAGCACTTCTTTGTTGTCTTTAGCTGGACCTTACTGAGCTTTAATCTAGTCTCAGTTTTGAGCATTCTTGCTTAACATTGCTTTCAAGATAATGCTTGACTCTCTGTCTATTAACAATAAACTTTTTGTCAGAGTCAATATCTTGAAGCTCTACATATCCATATGGTGACACACTTGTAATCACATATGATCCTCCCCACCGGGATTTTAATTTCCCAGGGAATAGTCTAAGCCTAGAGTTAAACAGTAGAACCTTTTGTCTTGGCTCAAAGACTCTGGATGACAGTTTTTCGTCATGCCACCTTTTTACTTTCTCCTTGTAAATTTTTGCATTTTTGAAAGCATTGAATCTGAATTTCTCTAGCTCATTTAGCTGGAGCAATCTTTTCTCTCCAGCTAATTTGGCATCAAAGTTTAGGAATCTGGTTGCCCAGTAGGCTTTATGCTCCAGTTCCACGGGCAGGTGACAGGCCTTCCCATACACAAGTTGGTATGGAGAAGTTCTTATAGGAGTCTTGAATGCTGTTCTGTATGCCCATAGAGCATCATCCAAGCTCTTTGCCCAATTCTTTCTACGGGCAATTACAATCCATTCCAGGATTCTATTTAGTTCTCTATTAGAGACTTCAGCTTGCCCATTTATCTGTGGATGATATGGAGTTGCCACCTTATGGCTAATTCCATATCTGACCATAGCAGAGTAAAGCTGTTTATTGCAGAAATGAGAGCCTCCATCACTGATTAGTATTCTAGAGACACCAAATTTGCTAAAGATATGTTTCTGGAAGAACTTCAACACTGTCTTAGTATTATTAGTGGGTTGCAATTGCCTCCACCCATTTAGATACATAGTCTACTGCCACCAGAATATAAGTGTTTGAGTATGATGGTGGGAAATGCCCCATGAAGTCAATACCCCATACGTCAAACAACTCAATCTCTAAGATCCCTTGTTGAGGCATGGCGTAACCATGAGGTAGATTACCAGCTCTCTGGCAACTGTCATAGTTACGTACAAACTCTCGGGAGTCTCTATAGAGGGTGGGCCAGTAGAAGCCACATTACAGGACTTTTGTGGCTGTTCACTCACCTTTGAAATGTCCTCCATATTGTGAGCCATGGCAATGCCATAGGATCTTCTGTGCCTCTTCTCTAGGCACACATCTACGGATTATTCTGTCTGTGCATCTCTTAAAGAGATATGGTTCATCCCACAAGTAGTACTTTGCATCAAAAATTAATTTTTTCTTTTGCTGCCTGATGTACTCCTTGGGTATGAATCTCACAGCCTTATAGTTTGCGATGTCTGTAAACCATGGTACATCCTGAATGGCAAAGAGTTGCTCATCCGGAAAGGTTTCAGAGATCTCAATAAGGGAGAAGGGACACCCCTTCTACTGGTTCTATCCGGGACAGGTGATCTGCTACTTGGTTCTCTGTCCCTTTTCTGTCTCTTATCTCTATATCAAACTCTTGCAGAAGTAACACCCATCTTATGAGCCTGGGTTTTGAATCCTGCTTTGTGAGTAGGTATTTAAGAGCAGCATGGTCAGTATACACAATCACTTTTGATCCTACTAAATAGGATCTGAACTTGTCAATGGCATAAACCACTGCAAGCAACTCTTTTTCTGTGGTTGTGTAGTTCTTCTGTGCATCATTTAGAACATGGCTGGCATAGTAAATGACGTGCAGAAACTTGTTATGCCTCTGTCCTAATACTACACCAATAGCATAGTCACTGGCATCACACATTAATTCGAATGGTAATGTCCAGTCTGGTGTAGAAATGACAGGTGATGTGACCAACTTAGCCTTCAGAGTCTCAAAGGCCTGCAAACATTCCATATCAAAGATAAATGGCATGTCAGCAGCTAGCAAATTGCTCAAAGGTTTTTTAATTTTTGAAAAATCCTTTATAAACCTCCTATAGAATCCTGCATGCCGTAGAAAACTTCTGAATGCCTTAAAATTGGCAGGTGGTGGTAATTTTTCAATTACCTCTACCTTAGCTTGATCTACCTCTATTCCCTTGTTCGAAATTTTGTGCCCAAGGACAATTCCTTCAGTCATCGTAAAGTAACATTTTTCCCAGTTTAAAACCAGGTTAGTCTCTTGGCACCTTTTCAGAACACGTGCTAGATGATCAAGACAGGAGTTGAATGAGTCTCCAAATACTGAGAAGTCATCCATGAAGACTTCTAGAAATTTTTCCACCATATTAGAGAAAATAGAAAGCATGCATCTCTGAAAGGTTGCAGGTGCATTGCACAGACCAAATGGCATCCTTCTGTAGAGAAATACTTCAGATGGACAGGTGAATGCTGTCTTTTCTTGATCCTGGGGATCTACTGCAATTTAGTTGTAACCTGAATAGCCATCCAAAAAGCAGTAATAGTCATGACCTGCTAGTCTTTCTAGCATTTGGTCTATGAATGGTAAAGGAAAATGATCCTTTCTGGTGGCTATATTGAGTCTTCTGTAGTCAATACACATACGCCACCCTATAACTGTTCTCGTAGGAAGCAGTTCATTCTTTTCATTATGAACCACTATCATGCCTCCCTTTTTGGGTACAACTTGGACAGGGCTCACCCAGGGACTATCAGAAATAGGATAAATAATCCCAGCCTCTAGTAATTTAGTGACCTCTTTCTGCACCACCTCCTTCATGGCTGGATTCAGTCGCCTTTGTGGTTGAACCACTGGTTTGGCATTATCCTCCAGTAGGATCTTGTGCATGCATCTGGCTGGGCTAATGCCCTTAAGATCACTAATGGACCACCCAAGAGTTGTTTTGTGTGTCCTTAGCACCTGAATTAGTGCTTTCTCTTCCTGTGGCTCTAAAGTAGATCTTATGATTACAGGAAAAGTGTCACCTTCTCCCAGAAATGCATATTTCAAGGATGATGGTAGTGGTTTGAGCTCGGGTTTAGGAGGTTTCTCCTTTTCCTGAGGAGTTTTCAGAGGTTCTTTTATTTCCTCTGGTTCCTCTAGATCAGGTTGAACATCTTTAAAGATGTCCTCTAGCTCTGATTCGAAACTCTCAGCCATACTGATCTCCTTTACCAGGGAGTCAATAATATCAACACTCATGCAGTCCTTTGATGTGTCTGGATGCTTCATTGCTTCAACAGCATTCAGCCTAAACTCATCCTCATTGACTCTCAGGGTCACTTTCCCTTTTTGGACGTTAAGGAGGGTTCGTCTAGTTGCTAGGAAAGGTCTTCCTAGAATGAGGGTTGTACTTTTGTGCTCCTCCATCTCCAGTACTATAAAGTCAATGGGAAAGACAAATGGCCCAACTGTGACAATCAAGTCCTCAATTACGCCTGATGGATATTTAATGGAGCCATCAGCAAGTTAAAGACAAATCCAAGTTGGTTTGACCTCTTCAGTCAAGTCAAGCTTTCTGATAATGGATGCAGGGATTAGGTTGATACTTGCCCCAAGATCACATAGAGCTGTCTTGGTACAAGTACCCTTCAATGTGCATGGTATCATAAAGCTCCCAGGATCCTTAAGCTTCTTTGGTAAGATCTTTAAGATGACTGCACTGCATTCTTCAGTGAGAAAGACTTTTTCAGTTTCTCTCCAATCCTTCTTATGACTTAAGATCTCTTTCATGAACTTAGCATAAGAAGGTATTTGCTTAAGTGCCTCTGCAAACGGAATCTTGATTTCAAGAGTCCTGAGATAGTCTGCAAAGCGGGCAAATTATTTATCCTGTTCTGCTTGGTGGAGTTTCTGAGGATAAGGCATTTTAGCTTTGTATTCTTTAACCTTGGTTGCTGCAGGTTTATTTCCTACAGAGGCAGGTTGAGAAGCCTTCTTGAGGGAGTTATTATCAGCACTTATAGGTGTCTGATCCCTCATTGGCATTTGAACGCCAGGATAGAAGGAGGAATGGGCGTTTAACGCCAGATTCCTACCTTTTTCTGGCGTTTGAACGCCAGAACTGGACATGGGTTGGGCGTTTAATGCCAACTTTTCACCCTTTTTTGGCGTTTGAACGCCAGAACTGGGCATCCACTGGGCGTTAAACGCTAGTTTTTCACCCTTTTCTGGCGTTTGAACGCCAGAATTAATCTTCTCTGGGCTCTTAATGTCCTCAGAGGAACTTTGGGTGGCAGTTTGCTCATCTTCTGTCAGTTGTTCTTTTCTTGGCTTTCTGCTGCTTTGAGTTGAGGTATTTAATATTTTTCCACTTCTTAATTGAACTGCTTGGCACTTTTCTGTTATCTGTTTTGATAACTGCTGTTTTATCTGATTCAATTGTGATTCCATATCCTTATTAGCATTTTTGGTTTCTTGTAGCATCTCCTTAAATTCTGCTAACTGTTTTGTTATAGAAGATAGTTGCTGATTGAGTTCAGCAACTTGTTCCTGAGGACTAAAGTCAGTTGATACTGCCTTAGCTTCTTCTTTTATGGAGGACTCACTATTTAAGTACAGATGCTGATTTCTAGCAACCGTATCTATAAGCTCTTGAGCCTTTTCAATCATCTTTCTCATGTGTATAGATCCACTAGCTAAGTGGTCTAGAGATAACTGAGCTTTTTTTGTAAGCCCGTAGTAGAAGATGTCTAACTGCACCCACTCTGAAAACATTTCAGAGGGGCATTTCCTTAGCATCTCTCTATACCTCTCCTAGGCATCATAAAGAGATTCATGATCCTCTTGGTTAATGCCTTGAATATCCAGCCTTAACTGTGTCATCCTTTTTGGAGGGAAATATTGATTCAGGAACTTGTCTGATAACTGTTTCCATGTTCTTATGCTGGCTTTGGGTTGGTTATTTAACCACCTCTTAGCTTGGTCTTTTACAGAAAATGGGAACAGCAATAATCTATAGACATCTTGATCCACTTTCTTATCACGTACTGTGTCAGCAATTTGTAAGAATTGCGCCAGAAACTCAGTAGGCTCTTCCTGTGGAAGACCGGAATACTGGCAGTTTTGCTGCACCATGATAATGAGCTGAGGATTTAGCTCAAAAGTGTTAGCTCTTATGGGGGGTATACAGATACTACTCCCATATGAAGCAGTAATGGGGTTAGCATATGACCCCAGAGTCCTTCTGGACTGTTCATTTCTACTTAGGTCCATGATGGAGAAAGGGAGATGATGTGGATTGTAGAAAAAAATTTTATTCTTTTATTTATTTATTTATTATTAATTTTTTTAAATACCAAAATTAAAAAAAGAGAAATAAAAGGAAATCGAAAACTAAAATAATTAATTAATTAAAAAGATTTTGAAAAATTTTGTAGAATATTTTCGAAAAATAGAGAGGGAAAAATTAGTTAGGAAGTTTTGAAAAAGATATGATTTTAAAAATTTTGACCAAGTTAACCCAAGGGATTCAAAATTTTATGAGGAATTAAAAGAAAAGATATTTTTTATTTTTGAATTTAATGTGGAGAGAGAAAAACAACTAAATGATACCAAACTTGAAATTTTTTAGATTAAAACATTGGAAACAAACTAGAAAACTTTAAATGTCAAGATGAACACTAAGAACACTTTGAAGATCAAGATGAGCACCAAGAACAAATTCTGAAAATTTTTAAAAAAATAAGAACACACAAAACACCAAACTTAGAATTTTAGAAAACCAAACACAATTTTTTTCGAAAATTAGAAGGAAAAGCACAAAGAGGACACCAAACTTAAAACATGAAGCTAAACTCGAACAAAAGACTCAAATTTAGTGACTCTAAACCAACAAAATAAATTATTCCTAATCTAAGCAACAAGATAAACCTTCAGTTGTCCAAACTCGAACAATCCCCAGCAACGGCGCCAAAAACTTGGTGCACGAAATTGTAAATCACACTTTTCACAACTCGTACAACTAACCAGCAAGTGCACTGGGTCGTCCAAGTAATACCTTACGTGAGTAAGGGTCGATCCCACGGAGATTGCCGGCTTGAAGCAAGCTATGGTTATCTTATTATTCTTAGTCAGGATATCAATAATGGTTCTTAGTTTTAATTGTAAAAAATAAAAAAACATGAAATAAATACTTGTTATGCAGTAATGGAGAATGGGTTAGAGTTTTGGAGATGCTCTGTCTTCTGAATCTCTGCTTTCCTACTATCTTCTTCTTCACACATGCAAGGCTCCTTCCATGGCAAGCTGTATGTTGGTGGATCACCGTTGTCAATGGGTACCATCCGTCCTTTCAGTGAAAAAGGTCCATATACATGGCTAATCATCTGTTGGTTCTCACTTGTGCTGGAATAGGATCCAGTGATCCTTTTGCGTCTGTCACTACGCCCAACATTCGTGATTTTGAAGCTCTTCACAGTCATCCCATCCCAGATCCTACTCGGAATACCACAAACAAGGTTTAGACTTTCCGGATCTCAAGAATACTACCAATTGATTCTAGCTTATACCACGAAGACTCTGGTCTCACGGGTTGAACGCTTTGTTATCAGGAGATGAAGTCAAACTCGTAAACTAAGAACCCAAGAGATACACACTCAATCTAAGGTAGAATGGAAGTGGTTGTTAGGCACGCGTTCATAGGTTGAGAATGGTGATGAGTGTCACAGATCATCACATTCATCATGTTTAAGTGCGAGTGAATATCTTAGAATAGAATCAAGCGTGATTGAATAGAAAACAGAAGTAATTGTATTAATCCATTGAGACACAGCAAAGCTCCTCACCCCCAACCATGGGGTTTAGAGACTCATACCGTAGAAGATACAAATTCCGATGTAAAATATCATGAGGTACTGAATGAATCTCTAAAAGTAGTTTTTATACTCAACTAGTAACATAGGTTTACAAAAAATGAGTAAACTAAGATAGATAGTGCAAAAATCCACTTCCGGGGCCCTCTTGGTGTGTGCTTGGGCTGAGCATTGAAGCTTCCATGTGTAGAGACTATTCCTGGCATTTAACTTCAACTTTTGTGCCAGTTTAGGCGTTTAACTCCAGCTTTTAGCCCAGTTCTGGCATTTAAAGTATGGACTATTATATACTGATGGAAAGCCCAGGATGTCTACTTTCCAACACAATTGAGAGCGCATCAATTGGACTTTTGTAGCTCCAGAAAATCTATTTCGAGTGCAGGGAGGTCAAAATCCAACAGCATCTAAAGTCCTTTTTCAGCCTCTGAATTAGATTTTTGCTCAGGTCACTCAATTTCAGCCAGAAAATACCTAAAATCACAGAAAAACACACAAACTCATAGTAAAGTCCAGAAATGTGATTTTTTCATAAAAACTAATAAAAATATACTAAAAAGTAGATAGATCCTACTAAAAACTATATGAAAATACCCCCAAAAAGCGTATAAAATATCTGCTCATCAGTAACCTTGAGTTATTAATGTCTAATTTGGATTGGTAATCTAGAGTTGTTAGTCAATCTTGTCTCTATTGACTCTAATTGTTTCCTAATTCAATTAGTAAATTGATTAGGACTTATAGATTAGGGTTAACTATGCCTATTTGACCTTCTCCCAATGTAGGAGATAACAAAATAGGGTTACTCTTGATAATTGTTATATTATGATTAATGACAAAGATAAAAAATCTTGATTCTCAATCCTAGCTAAAATGCCCTTTTAGCATTTGTTGGCTCTACTTTCTTGCAATTTAGTTTCTTGCCTTTTTGTCTTAAAAACCCCTGTTTTCTCATAACCAATAGTACGTACACCTCGCTTCAATTCCTTTGAGAGACGACTCGAGATCTAATACTCTCGATTTTTGTTGGTTTGCATTTGTGACAAACAAATTAAACTTTGATAGGGATATTTGGCGATTTGGAACTATGCTTGCAACGAGATTTGAGATTTATAACTTGTGAATTTCTGAACCGGTACCTAGTCCCTTATCAAATCTGTCATACGCTTTTTTTAAATCTAACTTAATTATTGCTGAATTATTCTTCCTCGTCTTCAGCCACTGCACAGTCTCACAAGCAATCAAAGCTCCATCATGTATCTTCCTCCCCTTCACAAAAGCACTTTGTGTCTCTCCTACTAATCTTGGCATTACGCTCCTCATTCTTTGTACCAATACCTTTGATATAACCTCGTATACACATCATACCATGCTGCTTAGATAAATGTCTTTGATATCCTTTGTCCCAATAAACCTAGGAGCTAGAGCCACATAGGTAATAACATTAGAGTCTCTTGGTAGCAGTCTAAGAAACATTCACTACTACTGTAGTGAATTCCGACCCAATATCTCCCCAACACTTCTTAATGAAATTCATATTGTGACCGTCACTACTTAGTGCCTTAGACGACTCACAATTTCATACAGCTTTCTTTATTTCTTCAACTGATGCCATTCTCTCCAACTTAGCCGCCTCATCTTCATGTATCCGACCCACAATGTGTTCTTGTTATTGGTTATTGTTCATATGTGAATATTGTGATTATCTTGTTTTTTATTATTTGCTTGCTTTTGCTAGTTTTAGGAGTTTGTTTTTCTTTGTTTCTTATTACCTTTTTATTTTTTCTTTTCACTATGAATTTTCACCATTTTGGCTATGAGTTTGGTTCTAACTATGTTGTAGAAAATGAAAACTTCAATGATGGATTGCATTATGGATCGAAAATTCAATTGAGCGGGGAGCCACATGCTTACAAACAACCTTCTGGGCAACAACCTCTTCCAGTCTCTTATGGTCACAATACATCCCGTAATGCATACCAATCCAACGGATATGGTAGATCTTCTTATGGTTTATCAATCTCAACCACCATATGCTTATCAACCTCCTCAACATAACCCTCAACCACCTTACTTACAAGCCACATCTTACCACCAAACACTACCATATGAGCCATACAACCTATATTTAGAACTACCATCATTCCAACACTGATATTCCTAAGAACCACCACTCCCATATACACCACCTTAATTTAATCATCAATATGAACCACCTCCCACATATGATAACTAGTTCCAACACAATCAATTTTCTTTTCCACCACAACCCTCACTGGACAAAGCTCTCCAACCATTAATTCAAGACAAAACGAGTTTCGATCCTTTCTTCAAGAATAAGATGAGCAATCAGATCACCTTAGGGAATTAATAGACCGAATTGCCATAAGCATACCTACCATATCTTCTCTTGTACAACCATTAGACATATGTGCAGGAGTAGAGTCAACCAAAGAGAGTAGTGTAGAAGAAAGCTTGAATTCTTAGCCGAAAGAAGAAGGGTGGTTGGAAGAAGTTCTTCAAGAGCAAAGAGAGCTTTGCTTTTTTCTCCAAGATCAAGAACAAAAGCAAAAGAGGCAAGAAACCATGGTGGTTACCATAGCCGAAGCCGTGAATCGCTTAGTCTCCCTACGTTCATGCAATCAAAGCACTCCCGTTGACGAATGTGAAGGATCAACCAAAGAGCGTAGTTTGGAAGAAAGTCTTGAGCCTCAAGAGAAAGAAGAGGAAAGGAAGCATGAATTGTCACAAGTGGAGGATGTTGAGATCATTAAATTTGAAGAAGTGGTTGAAGAATTGGAAAAATTTTATCAAAAAAATAGATTTCATCATTAATGATTTTTTACCCATACCAACCAATCACCTCGATGATCTTGTTAAACCTTCTTTCATTGGGCATGAAAGAAAAGTTAAAGAGCAATGTGCACAACCTCCAAGACATTTCATAAGTGATAAAGAATTAGAAGAAGTTGTCTAACAAAGAATGGAAATTTCATTACCAAGGTTGTTGGAACCCTCTCTTTCTAAGACACCACCATCAATCACATCATTCAAGTGGGTAAAACTCGTGTCCTTTAACTTTATTGTCCCACTTAAATACGGTTTGTTAGAGACAGATGGTCAACTTAGGGCTCTTTATAGAGTGAAGAGTAACAGAGAGATGTTTAGTGGTTTCCATTATAAATCAAGGCTCATTAAGGTTGAAACTTCAAAGTTTAAGTACAAAGGTTAGCATAGTGCTCAATTGATTGGGTCTAGGAGGTGCTTTGGTGTCTAAAGGAGAATTCTAGAGTGATGTCACCCGAGTGGAATCACAAGAATCAACTAGAAGGCAGGTGTGAAAACTTGGGATCCCAGATTATAAGATGAGGATTAATTTTAGGAGCTCGACTTGTGTGAAACTTTATCAAGGTTTGGTGCACTTAATTGAAAATTCTGGCAATCACTTGAAGACCAAGCACTGGTGAAAGTTTCAGGATAAATTGAAGCATAAGCCACCATGAAAAGAGCTTACCAAAATGTCCAACTTAAGGACTTTAACTAAAAGTGCTAGGTGGGAGACACCCTACCATGGTAAACTCTTTCCATTTTCTCTTTTGTATATATTGGTGAGTAAGTTAAATTTTCATTTTTAGTTAGGTTTGTTTAGTTTAATTGGTAGTTTAACTTGTTTAATAAAGTTTGACATTGATTTGGTATCTTAATTAAGTGTTTGAGATCTGGTGGAAAAGTGAAAAAAGTTTTGAAAAAAAAAACGAGAGCAAGCTCGCGTGTATGCATGGCTAATGCATACACGCAAACACCAAGTTTTTAACAAAGTTGCGTGCGCAACCATTTCTTGCATATGCGACATAAGGGGGCAGTGGCAATATCTCGCGTCGCATGTCTTTACTCGCGTACACAACCATTTCGTACAACCACTCATGCATACGCATCTTACACGCGTACGCACAAATTCAAATTTCAGCCACTTATGCGAATCCCTAATTTGTGTGACTCATTACCCCCTTTCACTTATTTTCTTTGTATCTAAACACAACCCACCCCAAACCTCCATTGTTGTTAGCTCCAACCTTCCAATTCTATTGGTGACCACCATAGCCACCATGGACGCCACTACAACCACCCTCTTTCTCCCCTTTCTCCTCTTTCTATCTGTGAACTGTCGATCCTATTTTTCTCTATTTTTCGCAGAAAAGCCTCTAGCTGCCAGTGGCCATCACCGCTGCTGCTGCACTACCATTGCACCATCTTCCTGGTTAAACATCATTCTGCTGCCGCTAGTCCACCCATTCTCTTTCCTTTTTCTCTGTTTAGTTTCCTGTTCTAGTTTTTTACCATTTTTCTTTTTATTTTATTTTAGTTTAATTTTTAGTTTAACAAGTTAGTTTTGTTAGATTAGAATTAGTTAGATTATATGTTGTAGTGAATTTAGGTTGTTAGGTAGGTTGAACATAGTATGTAGTGGATTTAGGTTTATTTATTTTGTTGCTGTGCTTATGTTTGGTTTGGATTTTTCTGCTATTTACTTGAATGATTGATGGTTTTATCGTTCATTTGTCGATTATGTTGAACTTTGTTACTTTACTCAATTGTACATAATTGTTTGAATTCCCATGAATTAAGTAAAGAATTGCTAAATTCATTTGAAAAATGGCTGATTGAGTAAAATGTTATGTTAAATTGTTGAATTGTTGCTAATATTATATGACTACTTCATGAATTGACTTGATATTCTTATCTGATTTGGTGAATCGTCAAATTCATGGATGGTTGCTGCTTTTTGTTGATTTATGCTACCAGAATTATTTAATTGTTTTTCATTATACATCCTTGGTAATTGATGTCAATTGAGCTAAGGTATTATGCTAAAATTTTTTGATAATGTGTTAGATTATCATGATATTATGCTACGCTCAATTGACCAACCACTAGCTCATTTGATTCCTGTTTACTACTATATGCTGCTGAATTTTTTTATATGTTGAAGCTGTGTTTTGTGAGCTGGTGATGCAAAGTTCTCATTGACAGTATTCTATGTCAATAAGAACTTGTACACTAGATAATAAGCAAAATTACCTCTAGAGCTTTTAATGACAGTTTTTGGTCAATTTCCTATTTCAATGCCTGTTTTTCCTATCATTTGATCTAAATGCATTGAGATGTTTGTTTTGAATTCCAAAATGACCAAAACCTGTATGCTTGACATACTTGAGGTTTCTTTTACTTAAATTTACAATATTAACAGATTTCAGCCTATGTAACTTGTTTTATTCACTTTCTTCATGCTTGTTTGTTGGAGTTATCTTAGGTGCAGCCTTAACTCTTTTAACGTTAATCTTGTGGTCCATTTGAATGCATTGATGGTTGAGAATGTTGTGTTTCATTGTGATTTTTTCTTTTTCATTCATCGATTGCTATGCTTATGCCTTAATGATATGTTGAACCGTTTTGTTGAATATGTGCACTACACATACCTTTAAACTGCTCATTTTATCATAATGCATATTCTGTGAAGTTGAATGTGAGCTTGCCTGTTTTGCACATTTTGAAAATGTTTCCGAGTTAAGGACCATGTTTGCTATGTATGTAACCACTAAATTTTCTTTTTCAACTAATTCTTTTTCTTTCTCTAAGTGCATAACAACAATGTTCCTTTACCTTCTTTTTGTTAAACAGGCAAGTTAACAAACTTTAATTGACTTTGATTGATTGCAGTGTGATTCCTGTTTGGTTTTGGTTTTGTTTTAAATTTCACATACACTTTTAATCAATTGTATTTTCTTTGTTCACTTCACAAATATGTTGTTATTTACCCCAGTTTCTTGATTCTTGCCTGCTTGTTATATCATTTTACTTTGTGTGCCTTTAGAATGCATTTCATATGCCCATTTTTTTGTTCTTTTTTAGGATGTCTGATAGAAAAGGAAAAGGTAAAGGTAAGGCCATAGAGTCGAGTAAAAGAAAGAGAACCCAATAGGCTATTGAATCAGCGGATGAGGCTCAAACAAAAAGAACCATCAGTAGGAGAGATAAAGAGAATCAGAGTTTGCCTCCTAGTGATGAGTTCAAATTCTCTAATCTGTACTCAGAGCTGAAGTTCCTGGACTTTCAAAAATGCAGTCTGGACGTTGAGAGGAAGCTCCAAATCCCCGATGAGATGCAACAATATACTGAGGATCAGATTACTCAGTGGAAATGGGTATTCTTAGATAGGGAACTTGTGGCTATGAATGCATCGTGGGTCTGTGAGTTCTACGCCAATTACTACAGGGGGCCCTCAATGCAATTCACTTGAGGTGCAAAAAGATCTCAGTTACTGAGGAGTCAATCGAGAAAACCCACTTTCTGTCTAAGACAATTGAGAAGGATGCTTATGAATAGGCAGAAAGTGAGAGAAAAATGATGACCTTCAACTGGGATAAAGTGATGGACATCATTGTGAAGCCTGGGAGTCAGTGGATATATGGTTCTAACAAAACAGCTCCCAAGGCTACTTTAGTTAATGCCCTGACGATGGAGGCTAGGATATGGCAGTAGATCCTGTCTAATTACGTGATGCCGGGCACCCACAAGATAGAGATTACTGCATACATGACAGTCTTCTTCTGGTATGTCTTGGAGGGTAAATGGCTGTACCTTCCATGACTAATCAGAAAGCATATGAGTCGGGCTCACTACATTGGCAACCTGGCCTTCCGGTGTTTGATCACCTAGTTAGCTACGGAGGCCGAGATTATCTGGCTGACCACTGATGAGAGATCCATATTCATCAGGAGAAAGAAAATAATACCACATGGTAACTGGTACAAGTTTCAGCCAACCGCCAGACGTAGAGGCCGCTGTCAGCCAGCATCCACAAGAGAAGCAGGCCCTTCAGGCTCAGCATCATCAGTAGTAGAGCCGTCACCTGCACCAACAACACCATCATCATCATGAGATCTGCTCTATCATCTAATCTACCAGTTATTTGAGGAGATAGCTTTCTTGGAGCGCCGCTCCAAGCGACGCTACAAGAACATCAAGCACTAAAACCAGGATTGGGATGAGATGATAGAGGAGTGTGACACCCCATCAAAGCCTAGCGAGGAGGAGGAGCAGGATCCACCAGTTGAAGGTGGAGATGACGATGACTCCTTCCATTCCATGTGAGCACTGAGGACGGTGCTTGATTTTAAGTATACAGAGGTTGTCTGACCGAATTGGCAAATTTTTTGGTGAAATTGTTTCTGTTCCGAACACTCTTAGCTTTAATTTTTGTTATTTTGGATACTTTTCTAGCTTTTTCACTTTGTTATTTTAGTTTGTATATATCTTTGCTACATATTCTAGTTACTTTGGTTCATTGCATTTTCATATTTTGGTTTGTACATATACATATCTTTAGCTTTTAGTAGTTAGTTGTGATTGGATAATGTGATCATTGAACCTAATTTAATTTCCTATATACATGATGTTTTGGATTGATTAAGAATAGGAAATAAACTTACACATTTTGATGATTTTTCATCCGATCACATTATTATATATAGAATAAGCTTAGTCAAATAAATTAATTTTCTAAGAAAAACATTCTTTATAAGGCATCCCAAGTTGATTTGAGTTGAAAAACTTTTCATTGAACTTGCTTGAAAAATATGTGGAATATAGTTTAGAGCTAAAACACACAATCTTGTGAGTTTTTGAGCTTTTAATGTGTGGTTGCATAATTTCAACCACTATTTTCATTCTTGTGTGTGTTATTCTCTTCTATGATTATAATCTTTGACTTGTTTAATTCTTTATATCCATTATTCTATGTATATATGAAATTATATGATTGAGGTCGTTGTTTTATTTAACTTATTTACCCAAATAGTCAACCTTTCATCTATCTTTGTTAACTAATTTTGAGCCATTTAACCCCATTTTGTTCTTAACTTCAATACATTACTAGCCTTAAGTGAAAAATAATAAATATCCCTTATTTGGATCTTTGATTAGCTTAGGCTAGTGAGGATGTCTATTATTTAAGTGTGCAAAATTTGGAAACATTGGTTGAGATAAAAATGTATTTTGAATTTTTATTGAAAATCTTGGGAATTTGATACATACTCTTGCATTGAATGTTTAAACAACATGCATTGATATTTTTGTATATATTCTATTTGATGTTTTATAAAAAAAAATAAAAGAAAGAAAGAGAAATGAAAAAAATAAAAAGGGGATAAAGGCCCCAAAGAAAAGTAATAATAACAGTGCATATGAGATGTGAATTGAAAAGAATGCATGATTGTGTAAAAAAGTGAATTAATGGGTAGTTAGGTTTGTATTAGAATTGTATAGGTTGTTAAATGTTAGGTGAGAGTTTAAGTTAATCAAAGATTTAAATTCTAACTCACTTAACCATATACATCCTTACCTTGACCCTAGCCCCATTATAACCCTTGAAAAGTCCTCATAATATTTGTATGCATACATTGAATAATTATTGATTGTCTGATGAGAAACAGGTCTTAGAAAGCAACATTAGAAGAGAATTGAGCGAATCAACCCTATACACTTGAGCGATTAGAGAGTATACACATCTGATGAGGGGTTTGATTGCTCAATTCTATGTTTCCACCTGTTATTATCTCTTATCTTGCAAGTTATTATGCTTCTTTAAGAACTCAAATTGATTCATGGGAATTACATAGAATGATATCTTGGTTAAGCCCTTGATTGTTTATATGTTTTCTTGAAGATTAATTTGTTTTGACCAAGTAGATAGGTACATATACGTAGATAGATAGAATAGATATAGATAGTTTTCTTTCAATAAATTTTGAACACCCTTTGATCTTGTCTTTTTTTATGTTTAGCATGAGGACATGCTATTGTTAAAGTGTGGTGAGGTTGACAAATCCACATTTCATGGTATTTATCTGCTTTAAATGAGTGAAATTTGTTGACTTTTCTCATGTTTATTCATTGAAATAACATAGTTTTATGAATTTCTCCTAATTGTGCTTCATGATTAAAAACATGCTTTTTAGGCTCTTAAATTACTAAATTTAATTCACTTTAATTCCATTCAATACCTTGATGTATCTGTTGAGTGATTTCAGGCTTAGAAGGTAATGATGGCTTGAAGAAGTGAAGAAAAATCATGCAAAAGTAGAGAATTCATGAAGAAATGAATATTAGAGATTTTCATAGTCATACGTATGCATGCCTTATGCATACGCATGAATCCCAAATTGCGCGTATGCATGCCTTATGCGTATGCATGAATCTCAAGTCGGGCGTATGCATGGCAGATGCATACGCATGACTGTCAGCATGTGATTTACTTAAAATGACAGTGGGTCGCGATTTCAGGGCTTTCTTGGATCTAATCCAACTTATTTCTGAAGTATTTAAAGCTATTCTCAAGAGGGATCAAGGAGAAGCCATTAGTATAGTTTAGAGCATGGCTTAGGTTAGAATTCTAAAGAGAGAAGCTCCATCTTCTCTCTAGAATTTAGGGTTCTTAGGTTAATTTCTCCTTAGATTTAGGTTTTAATTATTGTTTTAGTTTTATTCTCTTTATAGTTTCTTGTTCTAGTATCTTAATTTGCCTAGTTTCTCTTGTTAATTTCTCTATTTGCTACTTTTTAATTTATGAATAATTGTCCATTTTCAATTTTCTTTAATATAATTTGTTGTTTTATGTTTTCTTGATGCTTGTTTGAGTTATTGTTATTAATTTCTTGCATTTGGTAGCATTAGATTTTTTTAATTATTGTAATTTAATATGTTTTTATTTTATTACTTCCAAGTGTTTAATAAAATTCTTGGTTTAGTTTAGAGTAAATTTTTGCATTCTTGGCTTGAAATTAGAAAATTAGGCGACCTTAAGTCATTAATGTCCACTTTGGATTGGTAATCTAGAGTTGTTAGTTAATCTTGTCTCCATTGACTCTATTCATTTGCCAATTCAATTAGTAAATTGATTAGGACTTATAGATTAGGGTTAACTATGCCTATTTGACCTTCTCCCGGTGTAGGAGATGACGAAATAGGGTTACTCTTGATCATTGTTATGTTACGATTAATGACAAGGATAGAAAATATTAATTCTCAATCCTAGCCAAGATACCTTTTTAGCATTTGTTAGCTCTACTTTCTTATAAGGTTTAATTACTCTGTTGGTCCCTATAGTTTCACGAAATTTTTTATTAGGTCCCTATACTTTTTTTTCCTTTTAATTGAGTCCATGCACTAATTTTTTTAAATTAAGTCCCTACACATTTTTTTTCTTTTATTTGAGTCCCGGCACCAATTTTTTTTAGTTGGGTTCCTATACAATTAAGCCAATTACTACCAAGAGGGACCTGATTGAAAAAAAAATTGGTGCAGGACCCAATTAAAAGGAAAAAAAGTATAGGGACCTAATTGAAAATTTTGCGAAACTATAGGGACCAACAGAGTAATTAAACCTTCTTATAATTTAGTTTCTTGCCTTTTTGTCTTTAAAATCCCTGTTATCTTATAACCAATAGTACGTACACCTCACTCTAATTCCTTTGAGAGACGACCTGAGATCTAATACTCTTGATTTTTATTAGCTTACATTTGTAACAAACAAATTAAACTTTGATAGGGATATTTGCCGGTTTGAAACTATTCTTGCAACGAGATTCGAGTTTTTTAACTAGTCAATTTCTGAATTGGTATCTGGCCCCTTATCAAATATGTCATATGCTTTTTGAAAATCCAACTTAATTATTGTTTAACTCTTTTTTCTTTTCTTCAGTTACTGCACAGTCTCAAAGTAGCATCCAATGGGACATAATCTACTAAAATTCTCTAATAAATCAACAGAATACCATATAAATCACATAGAAAAGACACCAATGATGCTCACGTATCACAACACCAAACTTGAAGTGTTGCTTGTCCTCAAGCAACTTAAACACTGAAAACTAAAGTGGTTTTGGGTAAAAGTTGAAGTTTCAGTAAAGCTTATGCTTGTTCTAAGAGTAGGATTTATCAATCATTGTGATCATGAGTGCATCCTTAGTCTTTAGTGTTCCTTGAAACTTGGGGATGTCAACACTTCAAAGGAACTAGAACCCAAATGATGTTATGAAATCTCACTCCCATTAATTTCTAATTGATCCTTGAATTTCTTTTCTTTGAATTTAGAGAGAATTTTTCTGTTGACAACTCTAAATACTCTGTCTCAAGATAACTCTTGATAGTGAGCGTTCGATTGGTAATCTCGGACCAGTTGGCCAAAGTTACCAGGTGATAAAGCACCTTGTAGATCTACTTGCTTAACCTCTCCTTGACATGGTCGTATCACAAGCATATAACCGAGATTTTGATCCCAAACATCGATGCCCAGAGTCTCTTTGGACTGCGAAATGTCTCGTCTCAAGGTGGCTCGTGTAGCAGGTTTTTAATCAACAATCTCGAATCAGTTGATCCAAGTTATCGGGTGATGAAACACCCCTTGGATCTAATCACCCAACCCGTCCTTGGACAATAAACACCACAGGCACATATTTGGATTTCAGTCATTGATGCTCAGAGCTTTGCAACTTAGCTTTCTTTTTTATCTTGTCATTATTTTTTTCTTTTTCTTATTCTTTCTTTTTCTCTCTCTTTTTTTGTTTTTCTTTTCAATTCTTTTGGTTCATGGATCAACCTCTTGCTCATTTGGGGAGGTTTCATAACACTTTTCCAAATTTTTGTTTCTCAAGAGTCAACATTCCTCTTGTTCAAGAAACTTCACACATTATTCTCTTAATGCAATCATAATCCCAATTATGAATACGACCACATACAATGTAACAAGATAATAGTAAAATAAACTCAACTTTCTAACATTAAACACCACTTTTTCTCTCTTTTTTTGTAAGATTTTCTTGAGGACGGTACATGAGACACCATTGAAAATAAAAGCGTAACTAAAAACGGACTAGAAACTAAAGAAAATTGAAATTAAGAGTCATGCACTATATAGTAAATACTAGAAAATAGGAAACATGAAAATAAACATAAGCATAACGGAAAGAAAAATATAATGAAAGGAACTCAACCACCTCAGTCATTGTGGTGGCCATCTTCTTCCTCAGGATGTGCTCCATATGGTCCTCTCAAACGCCCTATGTCTTGCCTCACTTGACGAAGCTCGTGGCACTGACTCTATTGTTCTGCCACAATCTGATGGAAAAGGATGCCGTAGCTATCTTGAGTGACCCTCATCTGCTCGAGTGAGGATGTCAGCTGCTGCCAGTACTCTTGAGGTGGAAAGTAGTGCTCTTGAGACATGAGAGGTGGTGGAGGAGCTTGATGCGCTTCTTCCTCGGCTTGTCCTCCTCTCAGAACCCTTGCGTACTCTCTTGCATGCTCCATAGTCTTTCTTGAGATTTGCCACTCAATTGGGATAGAAAAATCATTATCCAAGCGGACCTCTGTGGCCTCACAAAGCTGGTAAATAAGGTGAGGAAAGGCCAACTTAGCATGTGTGATTGCGTTGGAGGCAATGCTAAATATTTGTTGTGGGATAATATCCTCCACTGCCACCTCATAACCAATCATGATACAATGGATCATGATGACTCTATCTACTGTGTACTCCGAGCGGTTGTCAGTCGGGATAATAGAGCGTTGGATGAACTCCAACCATCCTCTAGCAACCGGCTTGAAGTTTTGTCGGCCCAATTGGTTTGGCTGCTCGTCTAAACTCAACCTCTACTGAGCTCCTGGGAGGCAAATGCCAGCAAGTACTTGGTCATACTTCTGATCCTGGCTCATTCTCTCACTGTAAGTCTCTAAACCATAATTTGGAGGTGGTAGTTGAAGGGTGGCCCTAACCATTCTGGTTGAACCGAAAAAACCGTTTTATAATAAAATAATAAATAAAATATAAATAAACACATGAAAATATAATTATATTCTAATCTAAACTTTAAAATATCATTCAAATTAAAAGTACTACATAAACTAGAATCTCATTCAAATACAAATTCAAAAGTCAAAAAACAAAACAACCAATCAAACATAACATAGCAGCATCAAAATGATCCAAGTTTGTCATCAATCATCAACCCTACCAAGTGGAATAAGGTTTTTTGTTGTATATCTTTCTTATTTTAGCTTAAGTATTTGATTAGGATTTGCTGAAACATATATTTTCTAGGTCGTGTCATTCACCCAAAAGATGAAATTCTACCCTTAAATGTATCATCAACTCATCATCATGTTAGCAACCGTGGTTTCTAAAGAATGTACACCTGTGAATAACTAACAACCCATCTACAATAAAGCAGGATCATCATCACCGCCTTCTAAGATGTCCATGTTTAATCTTCGTTTACATAATTAAACAAATATTTATACACCAAAAAATGTAATGAGAGAATCTTTCAAAGGTACCTCTCCTACAGCTTTTTTTGAAACTTCCCCTTCTGAAGCTAGAGCTCGGTCAGCACATAAATGGGAATGAGCCACATTTCCAACATAAGTGAAATCATACATGTTATTGCCATCACTAATAATGAACTGTTCAAGAGAGAATTAAAATTAAAGAATTAAAAGACTTTAAGAAATTTTCTGGTAATAAGTTACATGTGCATATTGCTCTGTCCAAATCCCCCTTTATTTTTGGAAGCACAAAGGTTTTCTTTATTTGCAACAAGCCAATTTCTTTCAATTCATGGATAATTTGAATCATCAAGCTATGTCCCACTCAAGATTAATTGTCCAGATTAATTAGCTACTGAAGGAGAGTACAAAAATTTATTAGGGCACTCACTACAAATGCAGTGTAAAGCATAGCCTTCAGCAGAAACTCACATTAAGAGTCAGGAAGTATGGCTGAGTATGCCATAGCATCAGCTACAAGGCTCTACAAAGCAGTAAAGTCAAGCTAATTGCTAACTCTTCTCATTCTGCTCAGCCCAAAGGGGATAGAATATAAGAGCAGAGAACAGATCGAATAAACATTAAGCCTGCCTAAATCACGCAAAAACTACAAAAATGTATTCTATAGCCCATACTCAAATTGCTACATGAACACAAAGTACAATGATGATGCCAGAAACAAAGTTGCATACAGAAATTTCAAAGGGAGACAGAATTTCAAAGTTCACAGTTTTGGTGTTCATCATCTTGAATCACAGCTCAGTTTCAATTCAAAGTAAAATACCTCCAATCAGTTTGAGTAATCAACTAATCACACTACACAGTTCAAAGAAAAATAAAACAATTTCAAAAGTTTAACTCTAGGTAGCAAGTTTAAAACCAAGACAATTTCTAAAAATTTGGGCAGCATTCCAGCAATAAATCGGATGTTCTCGGGTAGCAAAAAGCAGCAAAAATTACATATGAGGCATGAAAGCATAAGTTCAGGCAGCAGCAAGTACAATTTCACAAGTAAAGTGCAGCAAGGCAGCATGGAGAAAGCAGCATAGCAGGAACAAAAATAACATAGAACATCACCACACAACAACCAAATAACTAGCAAGCAAAAAGTAAATAGGAACAGAGCACTTATCAAGCCTAGAATCCTGTAACCACAACCTAGCTACCTAACATCATGCAAGCTAACTATCCTAGCAACCAAAATTAATCGACTAACTGACTAAGAACAACAAACATAATTAATTGAAAAGAAAGGAAAAAGAGAACTGGAGACAGGGGAACCTGGAATAGGGCAGAAGAGATTGGTGTTGGAAAATGGAAAGGGAGGAAGACAGTGGTGCCGCCTAGTAGCGGTGGCGGCGACGAGCCTCGCGGTGGAGCAGAGGGTGGCGCAGGCAGGGGGCAGTGGTGCCGAGCGAGCGGGAAGCGGGGCGCAAGGTGGAGAGGAAGGGTCGCGACTGGAGTTGGTGGTGATGTGTGCAGGCCGCCGGCGACAATAGGGTCGCAGCGGTGGTTCGGTGGAGGCAGGGGTGTTGAGGGGGGAGTGAAGAGAGAGGAGGCGAAGGGAGAAAGGGAGGAGAAAAGAAGGTGGGTTGCGGCGGCAAGGTCGGCACCGAACGGAGGTGGAAGCGGCGATTGCAGAGTTCAGGAGGGTGGCAATGGAGGTTGGAGAGAGGGAGAGGGAACGTTGGGGAAGGAGGGGAGGAATGAGGGACGTGGCTGCGCTAGGGTTCGCGTCCTGGGGTTAACAAAACGCAAAACGGTAGCGTTTTGCTGCACAGCTAAAAAACCGGCCGGGTTCCGGTTCGGTTCGACCGACCGGTAACCGGCCGGTTCGTCGGTTCAACGCCGGTTTCTTAATTTTACGGTTTTTCTTATTGTTCGAACCGCTTTAGTATCTGGTTCACGGTTCGACCGGCCGGTTCGAACCGGTTTTCAGAACATTGCTTCTCATCCACCCCACGAACAAGATCCTTATAGGTGATTTATGGATTATCGTAGAACTCTTGCACCTTCATCTGGCCCACATCGGTATGCGAATTGCTCAAAAATTGTCAACCTCTTCTCTCTATTTGTTGCTGAATTTTCAGATATTCATCCAGCTTGAGGTCGAACTTCAGTTCCGGGATCACTTTCTTCTTGCTTGTGACCTCGAAAAAGTGTTCCTCGTGTAATTTAGAGGAGAACCTATGAGTCAAAGTCACCAGATTACGGTGTCTTTCCCTTTCTCTTTCATGAGGATGATTCTCCTCCTTTTGGTGCCATTGATGAAAAAATAAAAGAAGAGTGGCACAACAATACCAAACTTAAAAGTTTGCTCATCTTCGAGCAAAATAAAATAGAGCAAGAAGAGGGGGAGGTCATGATTTAGGCTTAGAAGGGGAGAGGGAGTGGCATGTGAAGAAGAAAAAGATTGAAGAAGAAAAAGTAGTGGTGGTTTTGTATGGTGAGGTAAGGAAAGAAGAAAAGAAAGAAGATTTGAAGAAGAGGTTGAGATGTTGGAAGTGGAGTGGTGGTGGGAATAGAAAAAGAAGAAAATAAATAATAAAAGGAGAGTGAGGGACATGTGTTTTGAAAAAGAATAAATAAGAAGATGATGAAGGAATGTTGTGGTTGTGTGGAATAGAAGGTGGGAGTGGGAGTATTTATAGGAAAGAAGGGGAAAAAAGGGAATGAGAGAGAAGGGGGGATGGATAGGGGGATTTATGGAAGGTGGTTGGCGGGTTGTATTGGGAAGGGGAGGAATTCTTAGGAAGTGATGGGATTGGTGAGAAAGGTATGGGAAAGAGGAGAGATTTGATAAGAGGGGAGGGGCTAAGGGAAAAAGAAGAAAGGTATGGGGAAGATGAGAGATTTGATAGGAAAGGGAAGAAGTATAGGGAGGGAATCATGGGGGGTTGCTGAGGATTTAAATTCAAAAAGGGTGGGGAAGCTGGTGGAGCATGCTTGGCACTAAACACCAGGTTGCGGGCGTCTAGTGCTACCCCTCCCAAAGTTATTCCATGCAAATTCGTGCTCTTAGCGCTAAACGCCAAGGGTTCGGTGTTTAGCGCCCAACCCTTTTTTTTAAAGCACCTTAGCACTAGACGCCAAGGTGGTAGGGCCCAATTTCACAAAATTACCACCCCTAGTGCTAGACGCCCAAAGTTGGCGCTAGACGCCAATGTGGCAGTGAGCTCCGCCTTCAAACGACGTGCCCCTTGGTGCTAAACATCAGATCCTGGCATTTGGCTCCCAACCACCAGAATCAAAATCCTCCTTCGTGCTTCTAGCTCCGTTCCAAACGCACCTGTTCCTGTTTTTCTCAGAGTGTATGACTCAAATATAGTTAAAAATAAGAAACACTATAAACTATGAAAATAAACTAAATAAAATATGAAGAATGAAACATAATTAAAGGATACTAAAACATTGGGTTGTCTCCCAACAAGCGCTTCTTTAGCGTCACTAGCTTGACAGTTTACGCTTGCTGTTAAGGAGGAGGTTGATGATGTTGTTTCAAATGCTCCCCTCTCACTGTGAATCTTCTTTCTATGTCCTCATGAATTAACTCAACATGCTCAAGTGAGAGAATTATGTTCACTGCATACGAAAATGTTGGATGGTGAGTTAATACAACTTTCAATCTAGAAGACAAATCTTCAGTGGAGATTTTCTTGTTCCTCCAACCCCTGGGTGCCTTCTTCCTGGGAGCCTCCTTCGGAATTGATGCTGCACACCTAACAACAAACTTATATTTGATGTCAGGGAGAATTTTATTGGCTTTCACCATAGAAGCTTTGGATTGTAACTCATATTTGGTATTATCAAGTGATTCTGGAGGGAATTGATCAGTAGACTCAGTTTTCATGCACCTCTCTTCTTCATTGAAGTGATGTGAGGCTTTTAAGACATGAAAAACCAAGTGCTTATCATGTACTCTTAATATTAATTCACCTTTTTCCAGATCAATGAGAGATCATCCAATGGCTAAGAATGGTCTTTCCAAAATAATGGAGAAATTTTTATCTTCTTCCATGTCAAGGATCACAAAATCTGTTGGAAAGAAGAACTTTTCCACCTTGACTAGAACATTCTCCACCACCCCATATGCCTGCCTTATGGATTTAACTGCCAATTGAAGAGCTATCCTTGTAAATTCACCTCTTGAATTTGTAGCTTTTTAATCATAGAAAGAGGTATCAAGTTGATGCTTGCCCCTAAATCATACAATATGCCTTCAAAGGTGTTGTTTCCAATAGTACATGAGATTTGAAAACTTCTCAGATCTGGCATCTTACTTGGCAAATTTTTCTGAATGATGGCACTATACTTTCTAGTTAGTATCATTGTTTGGTCTCCTTTTAGAGATATCTTCTCAGACAACAACTCCTTCATGAAGTAAGTATACATAGGCATTTGCTCAAGAACTTCTATGAAAGGGGTGTTGATGTGTAGTGTCTTAAATACCTCCAAGATCTTAAAACATTAATCAATCTTGTGTTCTTCCTGAAGCTCTTGAAACGGTGAGGCTCTTGGGTTGTGCTCAAGCAATGAGGTCACCACCTCGGGTTGCTCAATCTTGGTGTGTGTAGGGAGAGAGAGAGAGAGTGTGTGGGCTCCTCAAGGTCTCTGTCTTCCTTCATACTTTTTCCAATTGGCTCCTCATCACTAGAGGGTTAGGTATCCACCTCTTTTCCACTTATCACAGAGATGGTCTTACATTCCTCTCTTGGGTGTGAAATTGTATCATTGGAGAATGTATTAGGGGGCCTCTCAATAACTTGTTTGCTCAACGACCCCAATTGAACCTCCAAATTTTTAATTGTAGCTCTAGTTTCTTGAATGAAACTATGAGTGGTTTTGGAGAGTTTCGCTAATGATGCTTCTAATGCTGAGGTATCTCGAGCAACTGGGGTTAGATTGTGTGATTGAAAGGATTGATGTTGCTGGTTAAAAGGATTTGGCAGGTTGAACTGGTTTTGGTTGTTGAAGTTGGATTGCCTTTGATTCTGGTTTTGATTTTCCCAGCTAAAATTTCGGTTATTTCTCCATCCCGGGTTATATGTCTTGAAAAAGGATCATTATTAGCTGACCTTGAAGAATTATCCATGTAATTAACTTGTTCAAGAGGGGGTGTCTCATAACCAAAGTTTCCAAATTGAGACACTCCACCACTCATGTCAAAAGAAGGATTTTGGGTAGTAACAGACGACACTTGCATACCTCCCAAATATTGAGTGATGGCATTAATCTACTGAGACATAGCTTTGTTCTGAGCTAAAATAGCATCCAAGGCATCCAACTCCGTGACACCTTTCTTCACGGTTCTCTCTGAAGAATATAGGTACTGATTATTGGCCACCATTTCTATCAAATCTAAGGCCTCATTAGTGGTCTTCATATGCAAAGAACCTCCTGCAGAATTATTCAAATAAAGTCTCGAAACCGGAGTGATACCATCATAGAAAATTTGTAATTGTACCCAATCCGCAAACATGTCCAGAGGACACTTTCTTGCCATAGCCTTGTATCTCTCCTAAGTTTCATAGAGAGACTCTCCATTAAGTTGTCTGAATGTCTGAATGTCAAATCTCAGCTTAGTCAACCTCTGATGTAGAAAGAATTTGGTTAAGAATTTACCGACCAAGCCCACCCAGGTTGTTATACTTTTCTTAGATTGTGTCTCAAGCCACTGACTAACTCGGTCCCTCATAGCAAAAGGGAATAACATCAACCTGTACACGCTGGCGGGAACCCCATTGGTCTTGGTTGTATCATATATCCTTAGAAAATTAGATATAAATAGATTAGGGTCCTCTGCAGGCTTTCACTGAACTGACAATTTTGCTTAACCAAAGAGATGAGTTAAGGCTTCAACTCAAAGTTGTTAGCATGCACAACTGGGGTACAATGCTTTCCACACAATTCTCGGGATTGTGATTAGTACATGACCCCAGAGTTCTTCTAACAGGTGGGGCATTATTGGGGTTATTGACCACAAGATTCTCAATATTATCAGCCATACTGAATTCAGCTTCCTCTTCAGACTCGTCCCTAAAGATTTCTTGAACCTTCTGAGCTCTAACTTGTTTCCTTTGCTTTCGAAGAGTCTTTCAATCTCAGGATCGTATAGAAGAGGTTCTTTATCTCTATTTCTCTGCATAAACAACTAGAAACAAGAAAAAGTGGGATTCTCAACGTCACAGTGAAAAGAACCCAGTGAATCTCACGAAAATAAAAGAAAAAGAATTAAAATAAATAAAGACTAAAGGACAAAAATTAAGGCAAAATAAAATTAAAAAAGAGACGAAAATCTAAGAGGAATAAAAATAAAAATAAAAAATAGCAACTAAAACAAAAGTGAAACAAAGAAAAAGTTTAATTTATGCAACTAATCAATTAGTAGTTGTTAGTCATAGTTAATACCTGGCAATGGCGCTAAAAACTTAGTGCAAAATTTACAATTCACAACTTACCAGCAAATACACTGGGTCATACCAAGTAATAAACTCAAGTGAGTGAGTATCGATCCCACGAAGATTAATGGACTAAGCAAGCAATTATTGATTAGTTGCTCTAGTAGTTAAACAAGTTGAAATGAGAGGGTTGATTATCAAAAAACATAAAAGACAGTAAAGTAAGAAAAGCAAATAATAAACGGTTGAGAAAATGATATGAGAATAAAGTTAAGGCTTTGGAGGTGTTTAAATATCTAGATTAATACTCAATGTCAACTACCTTGATTATGCAATGATTTAGTTTATGACAAAATTCAAGTGATTAAATTCCTATTCCTAGGTATTCTAATTTCCTCTAATTCAACTAACCGTCAATTCTTTGATCAATTAATTGTATTAGAGGGTTAAGTCTAATTTCTTATTTATAAGCCACACAAACCCCAAGAACCCAAGAATGATGCAGTTTTATGTCACGTAGTACATTAAACCTAGACAATTGAGAATTTATGAGAAAGTGGTTTCAAGATGTAATTCTAATTATATAACTTTTTCAAAATTCAATAGAATTCAAGTTAGATTAGAGTTATTTTCCAATACTTACTAATTCGTAGGATGAAGAACGAAACCAATTCTTAAATAATAAATGTATTAATCAAGAGTAGAAGAATAAATCATTATTAATCCATCAAAGTAAACAGAGCCCCTAATCTTAACAATAGAGGTTTAGTTACTCATGGTGTGTAAAAAATTCTAACAGAGAAAAGTGTAAAAATGCGGAATTAAAAATTAAGAAAAGAGAAATTTTCACGTGGGCAAATCTCTATCCTATTTATAGTCCTAATTAAAATTGATTTAAAACTTAAATAAAACCCTAATAAATTTTTTCTAATAGTTATTTGATTTAAAATCAAATCTTTAAGCCTTCTGCTGATTCCATGCAAACGTGTGGTCCCATTGTTGTTCACACTATCGGTGCTAAATGCCAGTAATTGGGTGTTTAGCGTCAGTCGTCCAACGAACCTTACACGCACAATATGGTCCTTGGCGCTAAATGCCGGTGAATGGGGCACTTTCATAATTTAGTATAGTACACATAATGAGTCATTTTACAGGATAACACTTATTTGAATTTAATATTAAAAAAAATTAAAAACGTTTAGATGCCTAATTTTATTTAGCTACAAGAGCAATAAAATAAAAAAATAAAAGAAAAAAAATTAATCAAACTTGTAAAATTAACTTTTTAATTAGGACACCTTATCTCATAATCTCATGAATACTTTTTCTGTTAAATGTGAAATTATTTTTATGCATGCATTAAAATTAAGCCTTAAGTTAACCGAAAAAATAGAAAACTCAAGGTAAAGTAGCTGAGCTAAAAAAGCAGAGGGGAGTAAACAAAACAATGGCGGTGGCGGCAGCGGCAGCAACTACCCTTTCAGCTCTCTCTATTTCCACCGTTAGCGCGGGATTTTCATTCCATCCAAAACCCATTCATTCAAAAACCAACTCCTTAGCCACCCGAAGGGGCGCCGTTTTACTCTCCTTCCTTGCTCACACCTCCTTCCTCTCTTTAACTCCAGCCTCCGCCATTGAATTCGGCATCTGTATGTATGCATTAATTATTATGCAACTACTCTTCGAAGCTTGAAAAACCCTAATTCCTTATCCTCTGTGCACAGCAGGACCTAAGGATTGGCTCAAAGACCAAAAGAAGAAGGCCTACAAGTTCCTATTAGCCCCCGTCGACGCCTCGCGCGAATCCCTTCGTTCTGCATATCTCTTGCTCAGTGCGTATAGTTCTCTCTCTAACTACGTTCCTCCGCACATTTCTTTTTATGCAGATTTTGTTCGGTTATTTTTCTTTTCTTTTCTTTTCTTTTATTGTTTTTCAGTGGAGCCCGAAGCTGTGTATTCCGAAGAGGATTTGCAGAAATTTCAGGACCTCTTCAGATCCGCCGCTAGGGATTGCGTTCCGCAGGAGAGGAATTCCTTTGTCAACTTCCAAGCCAACACCGGTGTAGAGGTTCGTTCCTCCTCTTACTGTATCGCAATACATAATTTGGACGTTTTTGAAAGTGACGAGCAGCAATTTGATTGAGAAAATAGTTAAAGGAAAATAATGCTCCTAAACTGTAGATGGTTATTGAGTATCAAATGCTTTGAAGTGGTAAAACTGTAGATTCATCCTTATCTGAAGTTGGATATTTTATATTTCGGGTGATTGTATGGTATCAATTATCAAATGATACCGATAAGTTACGTGTTTAACACGATTCATTTATGGTGATGTCATTTTGTTTGGTTAGGGTGGATGCTTTGTTAATTGTTCCTATCAATTTCTTTTTTCCCAAAAGGCATTGATACCTCAAGGGCAAAGGAACTTTAAAACAGTTACAGAATTCAACTTCACTGTCTTTTTCATGCACAGGTGTGCACGTTTCGGTTGATCGTGAAGAATGCAGCCTCTTTGCTTGGAAATAAGGATCCTGTAAAGTTGAAAGCTGAAGACTTGCTAGATAATCTTATAAGGTATCCCTTTTATAATATCCAGGCATTGTGATGTTTC
This sequence comes from Arachis duranensis, assembly GCF_000817695.3. Taxonomy (NCBI): domain Eukaryota; kingdom Viridiplantae; phylum Streptophyta; class Magnoliopsida; order Fabales; family Fabaceae; genus Arachis; species Arachis duranensis. The sequence continues at coordinate 619,275 of NC_029779.3, read as the reverse complement.
TGTGCCAGCTAGTGTTCCTCGAATACTTTTCTTTACATATATTGATACTAAAACATTTGAGAAGCTTCTGCTTTTATTATTTCTTTTTTTTTTTTTGGAAAGGAACAACTTGAAGTGCAGTGTAGTGGCAACATGGCTTCTTTGTTATAAAAGTTTATCCGGCACATGTTGTTTTGCATTATCTGATTCTTTTGTGGATGACATTTTATTCCCAGCATTTAGCTTCTATTTATTTCTCTCTCAGAAACTCTTAACGAGGTCCTTGTTCTCTTTCCAACTTCATTATTTTTATCAATACAATGCAGGTCAAATATTATTATATTTTTGGTTTAGAGGAATGTCATAGTTTCGTAGGAATTAGTATTTACAGATATGAGTAAGCTATTTTAAATGGTTTTGCGGTAATTTTGGTAGAACTCTATCCCTGTTAGAAATTTGCAATTTAAATTAAAACATTGTTCACTATTTCTTACTTTTACCAAACTATTTTCAGCTGGCCCATATAAGTGGTTGCCATGTGACAATGGATTTAAAATTCCCATTCCAGTTAGAATATTATGAACTATGAAGGGATTTTCCTTGTCTTGTGGACTTGTAAACTTCAGAGCATCTATTCTACCTTGTAGACACTTTAGGTTGTCCTCTAAAACAATACCTAGTTTTTCATTCTTCCATTTTCTTACACGCTATCTTCTACCAGTATAATAGTTAATGCATTATCTGCCTCTTCCCCCTCCCCCTTTTTTCTCTTCTTCTTTTTCTTATGTCTTTACTTTCCCTTTTCTTCGTTTGACCCAAAATGCAAGCTGATTATTTAATTGTTAACATCCGATGATACATGCATTTTTCCTTTATTGCTTCATATTATGCAGATCTTTCACCTCTGTCACTGGGCTGGCAAGCAAAGCTAATATTCAACTCTCATCAGATAGGTTTGCCTTTAATAATATGTCATCATCATGGAGAAGACATATTTTCCCCCCTTTTTGTGTTTTAAATAAAATAATAACAATAGCTGAGGTTCTGTAGCAGCTAATGGACTTGTAACTTTAGTGTCTCTAAAAATCAGGGGTCTGGTAAATCGTGTTCGAAAAATGTTAAATAAAAGCAATAGTCAAGCTGTTAAAATTGTCAGCAGATCGAATTCATTAGCGGACCTTTCTCAAGATTTATTGTTCTATTTTTAACAAAATAGATCAGATACATTTGCACTTTGGATTGAATGGGTACTTCATCTACAGTTTTGGTGTCTCGTTTTTCATAATGATGATGATTATATGTTCGTTATGTCCTTGAACTGACTGATCACCATTTTTTTAACTCTTATTGTTACAGAAGAAAGATAGCTGACGCTGTATCGGAAACCATATCTTCTCTTGACAAATTTGAGCAGGGGATCAGGGATTGCCTTGAAATCTAACTTTAAAAGGCAGCCTGAACTCCATTTTGAAGCGGAAAGTGGATTATTCAGAAATCATGGAAGTATGGCTGCTGCCTATATCTTTTGAATCCAAAGTTTTGTTATGTCTTTTCCTTGATTTTTCTGTTTTGATTAGGAGGATTTCTTCTCCACCCTTCTCTCTGTAATCTTTTGTTCAACTTAATGAATTTCTGATTGTATAAAAATTGTTATCTACTTTCTTCGATTTCGAAAAAAAAAAAAAGCGAGTTGCTTTACTTAACAGTCATTAATTGTTGTTCATTAGTTGCAACAATGAATGAATGTTAAATAAGATAAGTTTTGATTGTTTTTGGCTACTTTTTTTTTGTTACCAAATATTTTTGTATTTAAATTAATATCAATGCTACTGTGATAACGAGAAAGGTTGGCACTATTTATACTTAATAAAAAAAGTAGGCAAAATATAAGGTACAGATCAAAGTTTAAAGATATGCTTACGTGGTAAAATATAAACCATACATTCTAAAGCCACACTTTTCACTTAAAACCGTAACTTTTCATAAAGAAAAGCGTCACTTAATGAAAAAAAAAGTAAATTAGAAGATTTAAGAGAAGAAATAATTAAATTATCAAAATTAATAGATAAAAAATTAATGATTTTAACTAATGTTAATTGTAATGACACCGAATTCTTAAAATCAATACAAAATGATTTTTCTCAAAATCTTTATTTTATTGAAGGACTTCAAAAACCTGAAAAAATTTATTTTTCACACGGAATTTCTAAAAAATGCTACTATGGAAATGATTTCCCACATCTTTATCATACTTTTAACCCACAATTAAATTCTATAGTAGATATACTTGAAGAAATATTAGTATCCATAAAATTTCAAAGAAATAAGGAAAAAGAAAATCCCAAAGAAGAAAAATTTTAAAATATAATCAATATAACAGACTTAAAAGTAAAACCACTATTGAAATTATGAATATTGAAGAAAAATTAGAAGAAGTTACAATACTTTTTAAACAATTAAAAATGGCTCAAGAAAATAATATTATGGAACATGGTTTTCAAATAGAAGAAGAATTAGTAAATTCTGAAAATATAGAAAATGAAGAACACATTCTAGATTATTCAAGTAACGAGAAACCAGCAATTCCAATACAAGTAAAAAATGAAGCTGGAACATCTAAGGATAATCAATCTCAATTTAAATGGGAAACAGGTTTTGATAATTATGCTTTTAAAAAAGGGTTTATAAATAAAGATTCAAAATATACAAAAATATCATCAAAATACGTTCCTAAAATCCAGGAAATGGAAGGAGAAAGAATGCTCGACTTAGACTGTAAAAAGAATGAAAAAAAATTTTCGAAAATTGGTTGAATTCCTTTTTATTAGAAGCTTTTACTAATCCAAAGCTTAGTGAATTGCTTTGGAAAAAATATTATAGATCATAGACAAGAAGTCTATAATAAAGAATATCAAGAAGCAAAAAACCATTTAGCTAATATTCAGATATATGATCTATGTAATGTAGAATCTTATATATGCGAATATAGAATACATTATTACAAATTAAAAGAAGAAGATAAAAATCATTATCTTAGTATGTATATAACAAAACTTCCATATCCTGCTAATGAATTTATAATGGGAAGATTTATAAGAGAAATAAATAGAGGGACAATTGAAAATAATTTTGGTGGAGCAACCTCTGCAATAAGAGAGGAAATAAAAGAATGTTGTATGCAAGAAGCAACTCAAAAAAGATTTACGAATATAATTAGAATTTGTTGTCAGGATAATGAAGAGATACCCCAAAAATATGGTCTTAATAAAAATTTTCAAAGAAAAAGAAAATATCAATTTAGAAAAAAAAATACTATCCAAACTGGAGAAAAAAGAGGTATTTTAGAAAAAGAAATAACATGGAGAAAAAAGAGGTATTTCAGAAAAAGAAATAACAATAAAAACAAAAGACAAAAACGTGACTATTGCCCGAATAAAAAAGAAAACTGTAAGTGTTGGTATTGCCAAGAAGAATGACACTATGCAAATGAATGTCCGAAAAAGAAGGATAAAAAGGATCTTACTAAACAAATAGAAATTGCTAAGTCTTGTTTCATGGAACCATTAGAGGAATCTAATGATAACTTAGACTATATTTTTGAATATGTCTCGGAAACAAACTCAGAGACTGAGTAATAATGCCACATTTATTACTATAAAAATAACAGAAAAGTTTATAAATGCTTTCATAGATTCTGGAGCAACACAATGCTTTGCTAGTTCAAATATAAAAATTGATTGGAAAAAATTAAAGAAACC
>NC_029779.3:588312-615284 GCF_000817695.3 Arachis duranensis | reverse complement strand
ATGATTCTTCAATAAATCAAAAATCAAAATGTATAAAAATACCAACTACTACTATAGATAAGATCTTAAAATTTAGAATATTTTCTATATTAGAAACATGTTATTTAAATTTATACTTTCAGATAAACATTCCAAAAAATAATCTTGAAATAAATATAGAAGAACTTTTGGATAAAATTTGTGCTGAAAATCCTTTAGATATTAAAAATACAAATAACGAATTAGTAAGCATTAAATTAAAAGATCCTAAAAAAGAGATAAATATTCCAAATAAAATTCTTTATTCCGCAAGAGATAGAGAAGAGTTCTCATTAGAATGTAGAGATCTTTTGGAAAAAGGAATTATAAGATTAAGTAAAAGTCCTCATGCGGCTCCAGCCTTTTATGTCGAAAACAATAATGAAATTAAAAGAGGAAAACGAAGAATGGTTATTAATTATAAGAAGATGAATGAAGCAACTATTGGTGATACTCATAAACTTCCAAGAAAAAATTCTATTTTAGAAAAAATCAAAGGAGCAACTTGGTTTTCATCTCTTGATGCAAAATCAGGATATTGGCAACTTCGTTTAGACGAAGAGACAAAAAAATTAACTGCTTTTACTTGCCCAACAAAAGAATCAACAAGTGTGTTGCTCTATGAATGGAATGTATTACCATTCGGATTAAAACAAGCCCCAGGTATTTATCAAAGATTTATGGAAGAAAATCTAAAAGAGTTAAATGAATTTGTTTTAGTGTACATTAATGATATACTAATTTTTACAAAACAAGATAAAGAAGATCATCTTCAAAAATTATTAATAGTTTTAGAAAGATGTAAAGAAAAAGGATTAGTTGTTAGCAAAAAGAAAGGAAGAATAGCAAAACAAGAAATAGAGTTTCTTGGATTAATTCTATCCACCCAAGGAAAGCTAAAACTTCAACCAAATATTTTAGAAAAGGTAAATTTATTTCCTAATAAAATAGAAGATAGAAAACAATTACAAAGATTTTTAGGGTGTATAAATTATATTTCTGATCAAGGATTTTTAAAGAATATAACAGAATACACTAAAAGCTTATTTCCAAAAAAAGTACTAAAAAAGTATGGAAATGGGATGAAAAAGATAGTATGCAAATTCAAAGAATTAAAGAATTATGTGAAAAACTTCCAGAACTTTATATTCTAGAAGAAAATGACTACTTAATAGTAGAAACAGATGCTTCAGACATAACCTGGTCAGGATGTCTAAAAGCTAAGAAAGCTATAAAAAGTCTGGAACAAGAAAAAGAATCACTAGATTCTAAGTATTCCCCAAAACAATTACTTTGCAGATATATTTTAGGGACTTTGAAAAAGAATCACTAGATTCTAAGTATTCCCCAAAACAATTACTTTGCAGATATATTTTAGGGACTTTTACTCCAACAGAACAGAGATATACTACTCATGAAAAGGAAACTCTGGCAGCAATTAAATCTCTTAAGAAATGGAAAATTGATTTACTACCCAGAGAATTTATCTAACAGGTTTCATACGATATAATTTAAAAGTTGATTATAATCATGGACGATTGGTAAGATGGCAATTATTTTTGTTACAATATCCAATAAAAATTGAATATATTAAGGGTGACAAAAATGTTATTGCAGATACATTAACAAGAGAATGAAGTTCGTCTACAACGCATTAGATCAAGAAATTCAAAAATATGAACAAGAACTCGAAAAATGCAAGCATTGTCAGCAAATAAGGACACAGATCCAATCCCTCAAAAAGGCCATCGAAGCAATGAAATCAACACAACAACCAAAACCATCAGAGTTCAACCAGCTAAGCGTGGTGGACAAATCAGGTGAAGAAAAAATTTCAGAAAATAAAACAATTGCTGAAATTATCAAAAAATCCACCCAAGATAAAAAAATATTATGTAATTTATAATGACCCCATGAAGGGAGTATATGATGCCTGGAAAAAAGTAGCACCATTTACACATCAATCAAGGATAATTCATAAAGGAGGGTTTTTAACACTGGATGAAGCAAAGGAATCCTTCAGGGAATATGAAGCTCTTCATCCAGAGTAATTTTTAATGATCTAAAAATTATTAGTGAGTTTCCTGCAGGATTCGTTGATGCAGTAAAGAGATTTTAAAATATGATTGACAACGTAAATCCAAGGGATATATCCCTAAAATTTACAAACAGTCAACCTATTTTTAATGAAGAAGAAGAATGCTTGGTTCCAGCACACCAAGTAATATTCATGTCCGTCTTCCCAGGAAATTTTCAACCAATTGATCAGATTCAAGATTTAACAATTTACAGTCATGAAGGAAGGCTAGCCAGCACATTAGCAAGGGTCTTTGAAAGAACTCAAAAAATAACGAAAGAATCTCACACAAGGATTAATTATAAAAGTAGAAATACTCTACTTGTGTCCAGTAAAAGAAATGAAATTGAAGAAAGAGAGATGAGACTCTTAGTGGAATTTGAATCAGCATTCTACAATTTATCTGGACTTTTAGAGAAGCTCCCTGAAGGGTAAAAAGGAATCTCTGCTATTTAATAAAAGACAGAGAAGACCACAAGTGCCAGCTATGTGCCTCAGAGATATATGAAGAAAGCAATAATAAAACAGAATCAACCCATATGATAAAGGAAGAAGACAACGCATCTGAAGGTCACATGATGAAAGAGGAGGATAGCACATCTGAAGCATCTCTTAATATTATTGCGTAGTGACGTAAGCACTTAGGTCATAAAGCACCAACGATGTAGCTGGTGCAAGATAGCAAACAATGACGTAAGCAATGACGTCATAAGAAGGGTAAGGATGGGAATTGTCCATCAAACCCAACTATTATAAATAGGTTGCTTAGGCAATTGTAGAAGGTATCAGACAATAGAAAGCAGGAGGCTAAGAGTACTCATATGCTAGGAGAGCAAGGAGGAAGCTGTCGAGGCGATTCTATAGTCTGAAGAAGAATTCCCTTAGGGAAAACCAATTCTAAACTCCCCTCTGGAGTTAGTATCTACAATCTCCCCTCTGGAGATAAAAACATCTTATGTAAAATATACTAAATAAAGGAAGTTTTTCTCCAAAAAGGTACGCCTTTATCCTAATCTCATAGTTATGAATTATTTAGAAAGTTTAGAATTAACGGAAGAATCTGATTATTATAGATTATCTGCCTTACTAGATAATGAAAAACAGGCTGTTCTAAAAACAGAATTAAATCTCAAATCAAATGAAAATTTTAATAAACAAAATCTTTTAAAAGAAGTTTTTAATAGAAAAAATATAATATACTACGGAAAAATTCAACTTGAAGCCCCTATAAAGATAAAATCCGCCAATGGAGAACTTGAAATAGCTTTGATAAATGATGAAGAATTGAGTAAACAGATTGAGAAAATTAAGGATCAACAAAAAAGATCTAAAATTGGATGGATTCATATTAGTACTATACAAGTCTTAATCAAATCTACATATATGAAAGGAATTAATTCACCAATAAGCTTAGCAATCTGTGACAAAAGAATTACTGATGACCCAATAGATCAAATAATTGGAATTGTTCATGGAAACTTGGCAAACGTAAATGTTAAATTCAATGCCCATCTTGGATATGCTATATCTTTATCAACTGAAAATCTTGGAAGATCTATAAGTTTGGCTTATAAATTTCATAGAAAGAATCTAATGGAACAAGACGATGAACCATTTTCAATTACATATGCAATAAATTATGCTTTAACAAATGGCCATCATAGTATAATATTTAAAAACAGAGAAAGAATTTATGTTGATGAATTATTTCAGAAAATTATAAAAACAGAAATACCAAAATATAAAGCTATTGAAAACCCAGTTCTATTATTAAAAGAACCATCGGGAAAATTAGTTTCATCGAATTTTCAAATAAGAGAATCTAAAATTAATAGCCCTTTAAGTTTATCCAAGTTAAAGATTAAAGAAGAAAATTCTGAAATAAAAGAATTAACAAAAAAGGTCGAAAAATTAAATGAAACCCTAAACATTAAATTATGACAATAAACAAAGAAAAAATATACCTAACTTATCAAAACAAGAAACAAGAACTCTTTGAAAGAGAAAATCGGGTGAATTATTTACAGTTTTCTGAAATAAATCAAAGAGCATTTGAAGCTCTAAAAATAATCTATGACAAGTTAAAAAGAGAAGTTGAAGAGCTAGAAAAATTAATAGAATCTCTAGAAAATAGTGATGAATCGATGATAGAGTTTGCAGAAATTCTAAGATAAATAATGAAGCATACCAAGATTGAAAGACCAGAAAATAAAATAAAAAGGAAAAGGGCCAAAGATTGAAAAACCAGAAAATAAAATAAAAAGAAAAAGGGCGAAAAAATTAAAAAGTAAAATAAAGGAGTATAAAAGGGAATTAAATAATCTTCAGATCGAAATTGATGACCTTATAATAAAAAGGATATAAATAAGAATAAATATAAACAAGTTGGAGTTAAACTTAAAAAATTTATAAATGCCTGGAAAACCATATTATGACTTAAAAGAATTAAAGCTGTTAAAAGAAAAAATAGAAAATGAAGTTGAAAAATTAAAAAGATATTTAGAAACAACAGAAAGTGTAGAAATAAAAGAAGTTTTTGAGGATTTAAGAAATTATATTAAAGAAAAAGACAAACAGATAAAAGATTTTATATACAATAATTCATGCAAAAAAGAATATTATAAACTAAAACAAGATTGAAAAACTATAAAAATCAGAGTTAATAGAAATTTCGAAAAAGAAATTAAAAGAAAAGACGACTTTAAAAATTGGTATCAGAGCCAAGTTAACGATTAAGGGTAACACTTTTTCTTTAAGCAACACTTTTAGTGATACGCTTTTAAATCAAAATCTGTAAATCTGTACAAAAATGCATCTGTACAGTAGATGGACCCAAAAAAGTATATAGAATTAAGAGGTTACTAGTCAAAAACTAAACAAAATTACATTAATTTATATTAATAATTAATTTTAAATTTTTTAAATTCAAAATTTAAAAAATTTAAGATTGATTAAGTAAACCTAATTAAAACCTATAAAAATCTTTCTCTTTTCTCTCACATTAATCTACTCACCTCCAACAATCGCATACACACACCTCTCTCTCTCACCGTCAGGCCTTCTCCGCCTCTCCACCGCGATCCATTCCTCTTCTATCACTGACATCTGACTCGTCGGATTTGCCACCGTCAACAAGAACCGCTTCCCTTTCATGAACTAGATGTGTTATTAGAGCCGTCGTTGCAGTTGGAGTTGAACTTGAGCTCGATCCCTAAGGCGGCGGCGATTTCGAGGGCGGGGGGACAGCTGGAGAAGCCATGGAGGCGGTGGCGGGCGTGGAGGGAGGAGGCGACGGAGGAAGAATTCCTTACAACCAGCGCGTCTCTTGACGTCACCATTGCGGCCTCACTGATGGTCTAGAATAAGGGGTTAATTAGTTATGCTAATTTCTAGTTCTAGATTTCTAGGTGTTTGTGATAATTCCCAAGTTGAAAATTGAAGTATATATGTTCTTGCTTTTGAAGGTGGATTTGGTTGGAGGGTACTCTGATGCAGGTGATCATGTGAAGTTTGGATTGCCAATGACTTTCACAGTATCTCTCTCTGCGTTTTGGAATATTAGGTGCCGTTTTGATTATTAAAGAGACTGCAAACTATACAATTACAGAAATATTAAAAAAATATTCATTTAATATGAAAAAAAGCATTCTAATACTTAACAAAAGAAATATTCAGTTATATTTTAGTAAAAATAATTAAATATCTATAAAATTTAAAAATAAATATGAAATTCTTAAAGAAATAGAGACATTTACATTTGCAATACAAAAAAATTTGAAAAATATATAAAAAAATATGCATTTAGTATGAAAAAGAAACATTCTGATACCTGAAAACATCTCGTAGAGATTTTGGATTCACCCAAAACTTATTTTTGGTTAATACCCTTTTGATTCCTAGCATTGTTCTTAAAGTCACCTCTTTGGTCATTTTTCTCTTTATCTCAGTAATTCTACCCTCTCATCTCTCTGACCCAATCCAATCTTTATCTCCGTCAACCTGATCAGTCTAACAATATTTTTCTTCTAAAACACACATTCAGATGAAAAAAGAAAGAGAAGCAAACAGAGAAGGGAGTAGGAGTAATAGAGGGAGTGCCACTGTTGCCGCTCTCAAGAGGAAGAGAGGAAGAGAGGAAGAGAAGAGGGCGTCAGCTTGGTTGAGTGCCACCGTTGTCGTCGACGCAGCAAACAGAGAGAGGGAGTAGGAGCAACAGCGATGGCAGTTTCAGATCTCCTTTTCTTCCTTTTTTTTTGGCGGCAGTTTTGAAGAGGAGTAGCGGCTGCAGTTTCGACGGTGGTGGCAGTGGAGCTAGAGTAAGAGAAATAGATCAGACCTCCTTTTCTTTCCTTTTTCGGCGAGCTCTCTCTCTCTCTCTCCCACGTTCTCCCTCCCTTGTCAATCTCTCTTTCTGGTGACTCAACTAGCGGCAATGGCAGCGAAATTTCTCACCGTCAATGCCCAACTCTCCCTTTCTCGTTCTTCTTTCTTCTTTTTCTTTCTCACTGAACTCACTGCATCTCTCTTGTCTCTCTTTGTCCTAATCTTTTCTCTCTCTCTTAAAAAATATGAATGATTGTGATAATGATGTTGAATTTGAAGGATTAGATGTAATGGATGATGTTGGTGTTTTTGAATTTAAATGATGTGTTGTTGACGATGGATTCTTGAATTTGAATACTTTGTTGATAATGGATGAAATGAATGGTTGCGGTAGGGAAAATGGCGGGTAATTAGTGGAAGGGAACGGTGGTGGTGGTGGTGGATGGTAGTTGGAATCAAAATAAACATAAAGATAAGGGTATTTTTGTCTAAAATTTTTTAAAAGGATTTTAATTTAAAATGCAATAATGAATACTATTTTAAATAGGAAAAAAAATTGATTTTAATTTTAAATCTTTTGGACCAAATCAGATCTAATTCCTTAATAATACTTTGGTAACAAATTGAGCTATCAAGCATAGTTGTTAGAAATGAACCGGTAATTAAATCGGTGAGGTTACTGAGTCACTGAGTTATTGGTTCAACCAGTGGATCACTGGTCAAACCGATTAACCCGGTATAATTAAATAATTATGTAAAATTTAATTATTTTTTCTTTATTATAAGTACTTTTATTTTGTTTTTATAAAAATAATTATCATTTTTAAATTTTAATACTTTATTAATTAATTTATATTTATTGTATTATTATATTATTATAAGTAAAAACTTACATATACTTAATTTTCATGTGAAGTTGATATTTAAAAACAGTTAGATGATTTGACAAGTTTAACTAAATATCATATGATTTGACAAGTTTAACTAAATATCATCTAATGATTTTCAATTATTAACTTCATATGAAGATAACTGCATGTGAGTCTTTACCTATTATTATACATTATAAGATAATATATTATATAATTATGAAAAGAAAAAATAAGTGAGTTTATAATTATTGTTAAATAAAAATATAATTAATTTAAGAATAAATGAGTTTATAACTAAAATTAAAATAAATTAAATAAAAGTAAACTATTTGATGAAAGATATCTATATATATTATAATTTGCATATATATTATTGAAAATCAACACAGTTCAGTGGCAAGAAAAGGTTTTGATCTCACAGAAGAGAGGAGTTCGAGCTTCATATCACACATTTTGGATAATATTGGCTTTCAAACAGTTGACCAGTCTTACCGAGTTTGACCGATTCATTTCGGTTTCATGTCTTGTACGGTCTAAATATCAAATTGGACCGGTATTTGGTCTGGTTTACTAATTTTTCAGTCGAACTGGCCAGTCCAATCCGGTCCGGTCCGGCAAACAGCCAAACTACTAGCCAGCTCACTATCCGAACTAGAGTTTGGGCATTATTTGTTTCTAAGACTTTCCCTTGTTCTCCATGTAATCTATTAAGCACTCTATCAATATATATGGGCTATGTTTTTATCATTTGGTTTATTGTATCGTTTTAGAGACACAGGGGACTGAAATTTTTAGAGACGGAAACTAAAATTTTAATAACATTTTATATCTAAAATACACTCATTTCCATTAATTAATTTCAATTTTATCCTTTGTGCAAATTAAATTAGAGTTTTATTCTTGTTTCAATTTCAGTCTCTCTCTTTGCACCAAATAGAATATTGAAATTTATTTCGGTTTCTTTCTCTTAGTCTCTGTCTCTCAGTCTCAATCTTTCAGTCTCTATCTCTCTACCAAATGCTACCTATGAGAATGCATATGCTTTTTAAAATGTTTTACTCTTGGTATCAAAACTGTATGCTATTATAAGTGTCCTCCAACAGATTTAGAAGTTCTCCAATAAGTCTATTCTTATAATCTTAAGTTAGGGATGCCCTTGAACTTGATTATCAAATGTATTAAAAAAAAGCCTGAAAATAATTACTTTAAGGTTACTTGCCTTGTAGCAATATTACGACCGAAGGAGTGAGATCACACCTATTAGAAGAATTTGCCATTAAGATGTGACATGTACTCCTCATGTGCTATATACTATACTATAAAGTATAAACAATGGGCAAGCATCTAGAAAAATAGAGAACATGATTTATATAATTAATCATGAGACACTCATTGGAACATTAGGAGCAACATCTTATTTAGGTGAACCAGAAGCTTCAACCAAGTACAAGCGACAGCATGGCGTTCCATCGTCTGGATGGGTTTCTATTGACCTAGGCAACTTGCGAAGCTTGTTGAAAAGATTCAAAGGATCATTCAATAGTCCAAAATGGGCATCTGGATCTCCAATTTGAGAAAGCTTTACATGAGTGAACCCAATGGAGGGCAAGAGTTGGTCTGGCCAGTCGCTATAAAATTGGAATGCAGAATTAGACAGTGTAGTTGATGGCTTATTCATGAAGTCTGCTAAAAGGACTGTGTGGGTTACACAACATTTGTTGGCCAAAATCCTCAGCACTTGCATGGCCTGTGAATGGGTGAGGTAGTACAGTAGACCTTCTAGAACCCATATCGTGTTCTTGTGTGGCAAAAAACCTGCAGTTCGAAGCTTCTCCAGCCAGTCATTTTCTCTTATGTCAGCAGCTACCCTTGTTAAGGATTTAGCCATTGACCGTATGTGTTCAAATTCATTTGTCGATTCCTTAGCTGCTTCTAAAATAGTGGTTTTTACTTGTAATACTCCTGGAAAATCAACCTCAAATACATCGCTGTCCTGTAAACAATTTAAACGGTATGCCCTTGTGTCCATTCCTACATAAGAGATTACAAGCTTATCTCAGATATACTTTTAAATTTCTGTTTTTAAAATTATATTTTTTAATCTATTTTCATTTTTAAGAGGCATAAAAGTTTATGATATTCTATTCCCTTGGCTAGTACATAGTTATAGGAATGAGACTTAAATTAGTTAATATAGATATAGTTCTAATTGTTTCAACAGAATTTGGTTATTTAGGAAACAGGTCAGAATTCAGTCTCCAATCTTTAGGTGGTTGTAAAAAAAACTTTATGCTTTGAGTACTAGTAAGTAAGAGTACGTACTCTCTTCAATACAACAAAAATCTTTTTCGATCTTTCTGTTTTCTTTGTTTTTTACTGCATAAATGTATATCTTAGTTTTATAATAGCTTTCTCAAGATTTGAGAGATTGTGCTTTAAATATCTTGTAAAATGATATTTACTGCATGTTTAACTTATTCTTAAATATAATATCATGTACTAATTCATAAAGTAAAACTGATTAGCAAGTAATATCACTAGCTAAGTGAAGAAGTGACACAGTCAAATCTATTTTAGACATAAAAATATCACTAGTTAAGATAATCTATTTAAAATGATGATGAAAATATCTAAATATGGGTTTCAAGATAAACCTGCACCAAGGAGAACAACTTGTGATTCTCTGCCATTTGGTGAATTGAGGGCATCTTCCAATCTAGAATCAAACCAAAGAGTTCTAACAGCAAGAATAACTCCAGAAATTTCACGTGCATTGTTGAGTTTGTCTTTCTTCATTTTTTCATGAAGACTTCTCAAATAAGACTCTCCTGCCAGCAAATAAGCCAGTGGATCATGGATGACATGCCTCCACAGAGCCCTTCCTGCTGCTGTTTGACAAGCTGACCTTTGAAGGAAATTCCATTCTCTCTCAATGGTGGCGTGCACTTGCCGAACAGCTTCACTCTGTAACAACAAGTTTGGAAGTTTTAGCTCTTGCCATTCTGGATCATCATCATGCAAGTCATTGTTAGTAACTTCGTGTGACATGATTGTGTGTGTTTGTGTGTAGTACAAAAAATGAAAAAATGTATTAAGACAGATTTTTCAAGAGGATAATGCAGGTTATTTATATAAAAGATTTTAGGTAAGAGATAAGGAAAAGAGAACCACACAGAACCAATGCTTGAGGGATACTTGAATCGTATCTAGCTTCGTGACCTTAATGAAAAGCGAGGTAACAATTCGGTCCACGACTACCACAATTGCAATTGCATAATCCTGACCCCTTCAATTTCCCTATCTTCGTTGTCCTTTTTTTCTAAGTTCTAATAAAGTGACATTCTGTGGTTCCCACTGTAAATGACTATCATATTCTTTAGTTGTGAATTACGTTAAAGTAACAGTTTCAAATTAATGCTTCGCTGTAGGTACTCCATTATTTGTTTTTTTCTTTTCTTCTTCCTTTTCAATCTTTCCTATGGTTGGATTTGCTCTTTACGTAATATTTTTTTGTATTTGAGAGTATATGTTATTGCTAAATATTTAATAAACTATTTGAAAATGGATTCTTATAGAATTTGAGACTCTAAATTATCAAAAAAATTTTAAAGATTCTAAAAATATTAATATTCTAGTAATTTTAACGGTTAATTTTAATTAATATACTCTCAACTATTAGATCTAGACAATTTCTAAATTGAAATGACTTTGACATTTTTTTAACAATATATGTATTTTAACACTTTCTAAAAATTTATATACTAATCCGCAAATATTAGTACTACCTAATAATTCTATAAGAAAAAGTTAAACAATATAAAAATTATTATTACAATTTTAAAATAGGACAAAAATAATGAAACAATCCATAAACATAATAGATAATTAAATATGAAATATCTCGTTTTATCTAACAATCATAGTTATCAGAACCGAATCGGTGATCGAGCCGGTTAAATTATTAAATCACTGAATCATTGGTTCAATCGGTAAATTATTGGTTGAACTGGTTAATCCGGTATAATTAAATAATTATATAAAATTTAATTTTTTTATTATAAGCACTTTTATTTTATTTTTATAAAAATAATTATCATTTTCAAACTTTACTACTTTATTAATTAGTTTATATTTATCATGTTATTATAAGTAATTTTCATGTGAAGTTGATATTTAAGAACGGTGAGATGATTTGACAAATTTGACTAAATATCATCTAAGGATTTTCAATTATTAACTTCATACGAAGACAATTGCATGTGTGTCTTTACCAATTATTATATACTACAAGTATTTATTAAAAAAATAATATTAATAGATATCATATAATCATGAAAAGAAAAAAATTGTGATTAATAAATTTTTTTGTTTATCTTTTTAATTTGTATATATTTAATAAAATTTATAATTAAATAAAATATAATTAATTTAAAAATGAATGACTTTAAAATTAAAATAAATTGAATATAAGTAAAATAAAAGATGACTATATATTATAATTTGTATATGTAATGGTGAGAAGCATTGTAGCTTAGTGGTATGATCACCACTCATGCTGGGTTTGAACCCCTCGCTGGAGCATAGGAGCATGGTGGACTTGCAGAACACTGGTGAGTCGTAAAGTCGTCTTCAACTGCACCAAGCGGTTTGATTCGATCCGATTCAAATTTCACCGAATTTGATCAGTTTATGCCAGTTTATTTCGAATTTAATCCGATTCTCTATTTTAAGCAGTCTTAATCTCGGATCGAATTAGTGATAGATTCAGTTCACTAATTTTTTAATCGAATCGACCGATCCAGTTGAATTTTAATAACTATACTAACAATAAAACCATGGGAAGTTGTTCAATACTATTTTAGTGTATATGTAAAGAAAAGATATAAGTAGAGTAGTAGACAACATAAATCTGTCAATTTTTTAAATAATTTTAATTAATATATATTAATTTTATATTTTAAAAAAATAAAGAATTGATTAATAGGTTATTATGCAAATTTTGAAAAATTAGGATTCCATCATGCCTCCATTTCATTGTTAGGTTACTTTTTATTTGGTGAAACCACAAACCCCTATCTCCAAACGTGAACCCGTCTCCTTAAACCGTAGTCTTCCGAATCCTCATTCTGAACGCCGTCATCCATTTCAATGTATCGCCTGACCGTATATATCACCGGAAGTCGCCCAACAGCCGTCAACGCCCTCAGTAATGCCATTGTGTCATTCTGAAGCCGTGAACAAAAATTTCGCATCTCCCAACCGCTTCATATGGAACGTACATTTGGAGAAGAAAAAACGAATGCATCATCCATTGATGTGGGTGATGAGTCTAATTGTACTTATGGTAATTATCAATATATTTACGAAGTTTTTTTTAATGTGTCTTTTAATAGAAATATCTTTTAAATGGACGTGTCTTCCAAAAAATGTTACTTTTTGTAAATTAATAGTTACTCTATTAGAAACGCGTTCAAAGATGGAAGAAAAAGGTAGAAAAGGGACAGCTGTCGAAATTGGGGATGAGACTGGACTTAAACGATAAAAGATAGAGTTAATTGAGGATGACTTAAATTTACCATAAATAATTGAGTATGTGTGTTTTTTTAAATGAACTTTGGATCAGTACCATAGAAATTGGGAAAAGTTGGTACGATCCCTCTTAGTTTTCTACCAGGATTGATATGTAAACTTGTGAGAAACACTAGGTCATACATGTGTATATATATATATTTGTCTTTCTTGATTTATATTTAGGCACCCTTCAATAAGGTCATTATAAAAAGTAGCATCTCTTCCTCATCTCATATGCACACATATTAAATACTCTTTTGTTACGTTGACTACTGACTGCTATAGAAAGAAAAAGAAATAAGAAAAAGAAAAAAAAAACAATAGATAAAAACAAGAAAATGGCCGAAGAAATCTCCCCCCAATCAGTCTTATTGGAGTATCTATTATAATCCAAGGGTGGAGAGAGTCCCATCAATTGCTGAACCAAGACTTTGAATCCTAAATTTTATAATTTGAAGGAGCATTGAGGTTTGCTTATGATATTGTTGTAAATATTGTTGTAAAACATGATTAATAAGCTTTGTTAGCTAAAATTCATGTAATTTGCTCATATTACCGGTTATTAATAGTCCATATATTTTGTACAGATCAAAATTTTTTAAAATGAAAAAGTTGATAAAGTAATAAAGTGAATAATTAATTATTCTTAGATTAAGATAGTAAAATATGTATTTCATATAAATTACAAAATTAATAGTGATTAACTTTTTATTTTACTATTTTATCAACTTTTTCACTTTATAGAATCTAAATTCTTTTTGCATAAGTAATGACATTTGCTGATGTTTTGCATTGCAACCAATACTTAATTTTCTCTGGTTTGTGTAACCTTTGGCATTTGTCCATGGTATTTTCGTATTGATAGTAAATATCGAATAATTTGCAAAAACAATTATACTTGCTAATGGTATTAGTACGAAACCAAGTCATTAGATTTTGTGAGTTTGAAATTGTTTTATAAATATGAATAATCTTATTACTTATAAACAAATACATTATAATAAATTCGAATTATATTGTAAATAATTTAGACAATTGCATGAGATGAAATTCTCTTAAAAAATTCTATCAAATATCTTAGTCAAGAATGTTGTGTACTCATTTAATATTTGTATTAAAAAAGATGAATACCAAATTTATGTCCAAAAAAGTTTAGGTATTTATTAAAGTTGTAAACAAAGAAATAAGGTCTTTGGTGAAAAAACTATTTCAATGATAATTAAATTTTATGCAGGAAAAATAAAAGTTTAATTTTTATGTATTATATAAAAAAATTTATAAAAATAATTAATTATATATTATTAGTTAAATAGAAATAAATTATTTTAAAAGATTATTTAAACAAATGAATCTAATAATTAGATTTTATTTTATGATTGGTTTAAAATTCTCTCCCAAAGTAAAGCAAACAAATGTTTATATACATATCACAAACAATACATATATTAACACTTTGATACCACTTGCTATCTCTGCAATTATTATAACAACTAAATTTTGGTTAAAAAATATAAATAAAAATAGTTCTTTGTATTAAAAGTAAAATTATTTGATAAAATATATTTTGATAGAATTATTTAGTCTAATTATAAAATATACGGCATATACTATATTATATACAAATATTATTGTATATTTAGTATAAATGTAAAGTAAATATAAATTTATAATAAATATTTTTGATAAAATTAGTTAGTTTAATTTTAAAATATATAATAAATATTATATTTTATACAAGTATTTTTATGTATATACATATTATTGACTTAGAAATGATTTATAAATATATGAATCTACCTTTGGTACTCTGATATATTTTTAGTATAGGAGAGAAACCATATATTTATAAATACTTAAACGTTGACCATGAAAGTTTTTTTCAATTCTATTCATTTATGCATATAAAAAAACTTTTAGGTTTTATATAGTATTTTTAGTCTTTACACTCATAAATTAATTAATTTTTAAATTTTGTTATCATTATTAAAAGATTCTAACTAAATATGATATTTTTTCTATGTTGTTAAAATTTAAATTTAATGTTAACAATGACAACTTTATATAAAATTTAGGTGTCATTAGCTTACTAATATTACTTTCATATCTATTTTTATATAATTTTCATAATTTGATAAAATAAAATTAGCCCAATAAATAGGACATGTAACATTAGAATTTATACTCTTAAAATGAATTAATATCTATTATAGTATAATTTCTTTTAAATAATTGAAAAAATCAATGTAAAAAATTATGAAATTGATGATAGTTTGTTACATAGAAGTTGATCATTACATCATAACCCAAATTTTTATTGTTCATCATAACTAACATCTTCAATGGTTTTATTTGGTTTATTTCTAAGTTTGTGGTTGTCAAATTTAATGATCTTCATTACTATTTTAATGATCAAAGACCCCTTAACATTATCAATGTTATTCATTAATCATTTGTCTATAAAAGACATCTTTTATACCTAATCTCAAACGAATATTTACATTATAAGTTTTATAAGTAATATTTTATGTCTAATATTTTATATTTATATAATTGATCTTATATCTTTTAAGTATTTTTAAAGATATCTATACTCCTTTGTTCTACTTACTTGAGAAATAGTTCGTGATATTTTAGAACTACCAAGTTTAGTTATAAGATTGAACAAACTATACTTTAAAATTCTATTTCATCTCAAGAACATTTGACACCAACTTTGGATCAAGTAAAATAATATCTACTCCATTAAAGTTCACAAAGTTTGAGTTATTAATTCAAATTTTTGAACCAATCTCAATAATCTTATTCAAGATTCACTTTTTTAACAATTTTTTTTTTGTTGATTATCATATTGTTTATACAATCTATCTACTATTACTTTACATATAACTTTTTAGGTCATTTAATGATATGTACTTTAAATATTCGTGATACAAAGAGATTAAGTATTATTTAAAAGTTATTAGTTTATATTTTAGAATGTTCAATTTAGTTTGATATATTTTGATTTTATTTATTTCGTTACTAAATTAGGCCTTATACTATAGGCTTAGGATTTCTTTATTTTAACTTAATAAGAGATTATAAATAGCTCATAAATTATTGTAATCGTCATTTAATGATTAGATGTGTGAAAGTCTTTTTTTTGGTTTCGTAATAAAATCATAATGCAAACAAGTGAGGTTGAGTAAATTTCTCTCTTGTTACATCAGGGAATTGGGTAAAAAATTAAAAAGTCTCTTCGATACAATTTTTAAACTATAATGTGAATAAATTAGGTTGAGGAGTTCTTTTTTATTGCATCAAGAAATTAGATAGAAAATAAAATAATTCTTTTTGTATTCAATTTTAACTAGAGACAAAGTTTCATGAATCCAAGGGGAGGCAGAGTCTATAGGCTTGGGCCATGATCAATTAATAATCATAAAAAAATTAGAGGCTAGTAATGTTGTTCTTTTAATATTTTTTCATACACAATTTAAAAGTTCAACCTTCTTTCTAAAGCCAGGAAAGAAAAAAAAAAACCTTCTTTTTTCTTTCTTTCTCTCGCATTCAAATTACTTTTCTTCCTTTATTTTGAGTTTTTTTTTTTGGTGTCTAAACAAGGAAAGAAACAAAGCAAAAACTATCCTAAATCCGAGCGGATGATTCGTTGAAGATCAACACAAGGCTCAGACCAAATAACATGATTAGAGTTATTCTTGGCACTATATTTAGCCATCCAATCCGCAGCTCTATTTGCTTCTCGGGACACCCATTCAACGTGAACAAGCCAAGGACGAGATAAAAGCTCCTGAATCTTGTGAACCAAATCTGTTACTTCAGATGAATACCCACTTGTAAGCTCATGCATGATGGGCAGAATGTCAAGGCAATCTGTTTCACATATAATATCCCTCAAACCGCAATCCCAAGCTAAAACCAGCCCCCTCCAAGCAGCAAATAATTCACATCTGATTATAGACCAAGGGGGAATGCTTCCAGAGCAGCCCGAGAATCTCCCTTAGAATCTCTAATAATACACCCAAATCCCGCTAAATTTGAATCCATATACAAGCTTGCATCACAATTAACTTTAAAACTATTACCTACCGGTGGTTCCCAACACAGGCAATTTCGGAGAGACCTAAAGGCATTGCTTCGATTCCTGTAAACCTGTAAGTCCTTGGCGGTAATTCTGGCCAAGGCAACAACCTTGTGGTCTGTCCAAGGGTTGTCAGTATTGAATATGTCATTGCACCTATGTCTCCATACCCACCAAAGCCCTGCACCAAAGGACGCCTCATTGTTAGCCAAGGCCTTCCGAAACCACTCTTCAAGAGCAGTACCAGTCGTCGAGTCCAGGATACTAGGATCCAACATATACCAAATTGCCTTTGATCGTTCAGAGTCTCTAAGGTAATGCTCCATAGTCTCCTGCGCCTTGTTACATCTCTTACACATATCTGAAGAAGCTAAATGCCGCTTGAATCGAAAGGTCTCAGTTGGTAGAGCATCATGTAAGCCAAGCCACATAGTAAATTTGAACTTCTCTGGAATGTTTGTGTTCCACAACCAGTTCCAATTACTATTGGCATTCCAATTTAATGCTTTCTTTAATAACCATCTGTAACCCTCCCTTGCACTATACTTTTTTGATGCTGCAGGCCACCACTCCCACTGTGGCTCCAACTCAGTCGAACTAGGATATCTCATACCACAAATAAACTGCTTAATCTCATGCGGAATAGGCGTGGTAAGACTATCAACCTCCCAAGACACCCCTTTCCACAAGTCAGCCACCATGAAATCTGATTCAGAAATATGTACATAAGGAACAAGGTTGCAAAGTTTACCAAAAAGAGTCCACTCATCATACCAAAAAAAACTAGCGTAAAGACCGTGCATTTATTTGCACGAGACTAAAGTTCACACCATATCTAATATTAATATTATATTTTAAAAAAATGATCATACTAATTTAATTATTAATATAAGAGAAGAAAAAATATAATCAAGTACTTCATATTTATTTACAACAATTATTTATACCATATAATAAAAAATTATATAGATTAAATAACAAGTTTACATATTATATATATTTTAAATTTTAGAACATAAAAAATTTAGATTCCAAAATATAATATATATTTAAAAATAATACTAGAAAATTTTAAACCACCTAAATAATTACTTGTCCATTAATAAGAAAATAAAATATTTTTAAGACAGTTCAACATATAATTTAAAATATGTGTCACACAGAGTACTATATAAAGGCCTTTTTCTATAAGGTCTAAGATCGTTTAATCAACAATTCTATCTGACAGTTAGGTAGGGAGTCGAGTTTCAAGATAATCTTGTCCCCTTTCTTTAAATTGTATACTCTACAATATTCTTTCTATTCAACCCCAAATTTTCATTCTCTATCTCTTCCTCCACTTTTCAGTAAGTGAAAAAAGAATACATTCTTGTCTACGTTGAAAGATGGACTAGTGATCTTCCAAACAGAACCATCTCCAGAAAGTTTAAGATGTGCAACAAATTTTCAGGGTAAATACTGCAATAAAATTATTTTTAATTATTCCTTTATTTTGAATTAATTCTTTAATTATTTTATCTATTTATTTATCTAATTTATAATGATAATTAAATTTTTAAAAATATTAAAAATGATAATTATACAATTATATTATTAACTTAGTAGATATTTTTTTATTTTTCTCTCATTATTAATTGTTTGTGACTTTTATATTATTAATTTACATACAACAAAATCAGTAGTGTTATAAATATGATTTAGAATTTAGTTAATTTACATCATATTTATCTATAAATTCTTAATTATGGGAATTTATTTGAATAATAAATAAGATAAAAACAATAAATATGAAAAAAAGGCCAAAAGAATGAAAATGTTTGTATTATTATTACATCAAAGCCAACTCTTTTTAGTACTTAAGGCATCAAACATTAACATTTTAACTCCTCAATAAAATTGTTCAAAATTACATCAATATTAGTATTTGTAGATTTTAAATACAATAATCTATTTCTATAATATTCAATATTAATTTTCAGATATTTATGTTTAAATATTATGATATAAAATATATTCAATTATCTTGTAAAAAATAAATCTTATTAATTATGATCTTCATATATATAATTTTTTTTGTTAAAATAAAAAATAAAAAAATACTAACCCCGCTACTCGTCTAGTTTTGCCCCTTATTTCAATTTATTCTTTTTGTATTTTTTTAATTTTAATGTATCTTTTTATTCAATTTTATTTTTTATCTTTTTATTTATTTTTTATTTTTTTATTATTTGGTATCAGGATTCAGATATTAAATTAATCTTTATTAATCTATATTTATTTTTTTTACTCTGATAATTAAAAAAAACTCTTCTTCGTTCGGTTGCTGTTATTTTTTTAAAAATAAAGATATCCCTAGTAGTAATCGCCACGTTTGTGTTCATTGTCATCATTAATATTGTTACTTCAGTACCTGTCCTAGGTCATTTGGTCTTGTGCATTGATTATTATTTTCTTTTTTATTTACTTTTCGTTATTGTCATTCTTTGTTTTTTCTTATCTCATTCCTTTTAGCTTTTTTTTATTCTTACTCCTTATTTATTATTTAGAGTTCTTATAAAAGAAAATAAATAAATAAATAGTGAATATTTTATATGTCTTATTTTTAAATATTTAAATTTTTAATCTTATTTTATAAATAAAAAAAATTAATTTACGTATCTTCAATTTTTATTTAATTAGCATTTAATTGAAACTAATTTATAAATTTATAATTAAAAAATATTTTAAAAATGGATATTTTATATTTAATTTAATTTTTAATTATTATTCTATCTTTTTATTTATTTTATAAAATCACACTACTATACCTAAAATTTTAATAAAAATACCTAAACTAACCTACACTATCCCAAACCCTAATTATACTCACTCATCTTCTCTTACTCTGATCCACACACACGCTGAATCCAACCCCTCATTCACTCAGCTAGACCCACACACAACACACACACTAAACACAAACCTAACCTAGTAGCTGAAAAAGGAAGAAAGAAGAAAAAAAGGGGGGATCTGGGAAGGGGGCCCGAGGGAGAAGAAAAGGATGAGAGGAGATGCGCGTCGGATCTGTTGCCGCCGGTCCGCCCATCGCCAAACCACGTCGCCGTCCGTGAAGCTGTCTCCGTCGCCGCTGCCGGAGGTCACCATCGGAGCCGCCGCTCCACTTCTGTCATTCTTCTTTTTACAGTGAGTTGCCCGCGCCTTAAAGCTCTTTCTGTAATCATTCTAGCTATCTGTGGTTAAGGATTTTGATGTATAGATGTTGTAGGGTTAATTTTATGAGTTTGCATGTCAAAAATTAAGGTTGTTGCTGAGCCAATGAAGCTCTTGGCCGCTGTCGAAGCTGCTGCCGGTTAAGTTTGGGGTGGCTGATGCGTCGTTCTTTTATTCCAGTTAGTGTCCCTACCCTGGAATCCTCGCCTTTGGTTTTCTGTTGTGTGTTTTGTGGTTTCCACGATATTGATGTTTTAGGAATTAGAAACTGAGGTCGCACGTCACGTTTGAGGAAGCAAGCAGAGCTGAGGTTTCAGTTGTCATTGATTTCGGGTTGAGAGAAAAGGAATTTCTTGAGGCATTTGGATTGTGGTTTGAATGTGTCAAGGTAGGGGCTTTTTTCTAAACTTAATTTTGTAATTAGAATTGTTATAAATTGATATGGATGTGCAAAAATGCATTTTTAGTGATTATGCAAGTCTTATGAATTGCCTGGCTTCTTTCGAATGAATACAGTTGCGTATTGATTGAATTATTAATTGATTTGTTAAAATTGAAGATTTCTGAATTAGTTTGGTTTGATGTGATTTTTAAAGTTTGAACGTCTGGATGTTGTTTTATTGGAAACTAGTTTGGTTCTGAACCCGTTGGAAATGGTTGTGGAATGTTTTGGTTGGGACCTAGAAAGGGTGGCAAAGCCCAAGTTTTAGGGGAGGTGCTACCGAAATCTCTATAAAATCCAAGACTTTATTTGAAAAGTTATTCAGAAAATTTGAACTTAAGACTTATATTATTTTAGTTGAACTATTTAAGAAAGTGATGAATTACGACTTGAATTGAATTATTGCAAAGAGAATTGTGGTGGAGCTTTGCTTCTTAAGAAAAGTATTACATTTTGAGTGCAAACCAATTAAAGAAGATTTATGTTTTGAGGCTGTTTTAAATGTGAGAAGGGTTTATGTTTTTGAATTTGACTTAAGGATTTCATTCGGGGGAGCTTCAGTGAATTTATAAGTAAATGGACTTTAATCGACTGACTCCGCTTGCAATGTTTTGGAAAAGTTAAGGAATTAGTTTTAAGGAATGAAATTAAAAATTGTTTTGGTTCAAACAGATGGGTTTTCGGTTTTAAATGATTTGGTTTTATTTAGATTTCACTTGATTTAATTCAAACCACGAAAACATGATTTTTCAAGAATTTTAATAAATTTAAGAAAAGGAATTTGGTTGTTCTCCCTTAAAGACTTGATACCTTGCCATAATAATTAATTGATAACTCCTGTTTAAGCGTAGTTAAAAGGATGGTTTCAAAGAGGAGAATTTTGATTCTTTTCAAAGAAAACTTCCATTTGATATGATTTTGAAAAATTTTTGTAGGTTTTGAGAAAATGTTACATAAAGTGGCTTTCTTTTAAAAAGGGAATTGAGTTTGAGGAAAAAGTGGTTTGGAAGCTAGAAATAGCTTGAGATATGAGAAGGATTTTAAAATTGAGACAAGGATGAGTTTGATTGTTGTTTTCAAAGAAAAGTGATTTGAGAAAAAAGTAATATATGGCATGAATGATGATTTACTTGATGTGGATTGTTGAGAAAGTGTGAAAATGATTATGAATGGTTATGAATGAGATGGAATGAATAAATATATGTTTGAGATACCTGGGTAGTAGCAAGGATGGTGGTTCGTCCCGCTTGCTCTAGGTTAATGTTTGAGAATTGATAATGATCACTCTTGATTTAAATTGAACAAAAGTATGTTTGTGACGCCTGGGTAGTAGCAAGGATGGTGGTTCGTCCCGCTTGCTCCAGGTTGAGTTTTTAAACACCCGCCTGGGTAGTAGCCGCAGTAGTGGTTATTCCACTGGCTCTGGGTTAAGCGGGTAGTAGCAAGGGAGTTGTAGCTCAAACCCATTGGCTTTGCATGGGTGTTTCAGTCCATAGTTAGCTACCAGGACGTGTCGGGTTGGCTATATAACTGACAGATGATATCATCAGCCATAGGGTAGGCATTCATCATATGCATTTATATGACATTGTTTGGGTGTGCATATTGTAATTGGTTTGCCTCTGTGAATAGTTATGTTTAATTGCTAATTGCTCTACTTGATATAACTGCTTGATTGTGTTTGAACCTTATTATTTCTGTTTGTGACTAAAAATTGATTGGATTGTGATGAATTGGTTGTTGATTGAGTTGCTTGGGCCTAGGGCCGTGGTTGATTATGAGAGGAGCTGAAAACTGTGTTTGGTTTGTGCTTTTGGTTTAGAAGAGTATGAAAAACTAAACTGGTTCGGCATAGACTTAATAAACCTATGCTTGGAACAGTTTGGTCATTCATGCTGTCTAGGAAAGACTTTTAAAAAGGCTTTTAGATTTCTGAAAAATTAACAGTTTTCCCGTTTAGAAAGGATTTCGGATTTTGAATATTAATTCTTTGGTTTTGAAAAGAAGCATAAGGCGGTTATTAATCACTGTACTTTAAAAATGATTTTATTTTCGTATCTTATTATAGCAATTCTATAACCCTATAGTGAGAACCCTTTCGAGGATGATGTTCTCACTCCCCTACAGGTTTTTTCCTTTTCAGGTTATGGACGACGAGTTTGGAAGGGCTTATTTCTTTTTGTTTAAACGATACTTTTGTATTGATTTTAGCATTTATGTTTCCCTCGCCTTTAATTTTACAAGTCTTCACAAGACGGATAGGATTCTGATTATGTATTACTTGTAATATTAATAATATGTAGATATATGGTTTGTTTTGTAAATGTGGTTGTATGTTATCAAATAAGAAGTCTCTTAAGCAGTTATACGGTTTAAAATTTTAAACAGGCTCATATTTTAGTATTAAATATTTTAAAAATCGTCGTAATACCCGAGCTATCGGAGTGGCGCAGCCGGAAGCGTGACATTTTGATAATTAGGGTGTTACAAAAAGTGATTTTGTGATAATATGTTTTGTTTAGATTGCATAAAAGAAAAATTGCTTTTGTATAATAAATTACTAGAAAGTTTATATAAGACCATTTTTTTACAGTATATCAGTCAATAGTCAATGCTTAGTGTACATTTTGTAACTGTAAAATTAATTAGCTTTAGTAATTACAAGTAAGAGAATAATTTTCGTTATAAGAAGATTTTACTATGTAATCGATTATATCACATAATTTTGCTGATATGTTAATATATAATTAAATATCATTGTAATAGGTAGCTTTTATAAGTCATGTGTAACTTTCCCCTATAGGTAGCTTTTGGGGTTAAGTATATTCTGTAATATGGAATTAAAGTATGTTTAATTGTTGTTATTGCCTTATTGGTCTACCCTTTATATGTCTAGTCAATCAAATTTCATGCTCCAGGTCATTAGTCCCACCTTGCCTAGAGATAAGGACTAAATAGACTAAAGTCTTAGCCAACCCTCCCTTAGAGTTTGCTTTTAGGCTGGTTAGGCTCAACTCAATTCTAGTACAATTTTACGAGCAATCTGCTCTGTTGATTTTCCTCTTTCCTCATTGAATTACTTAAATTTTCTCAAATTGTTGCAGTTGGACGTTTTAGCAATGTGTGATCAAACAAATGTCGACTGTAATTGAAGATGATTTGTTCAACTTGATTTAAAATTTTAGGAAAAATTATCTTTGTAATGCTCCTCTGATTTTTTTTTCTTGTTTCTCCAAAAAGGTCTGGGACTCAAAGTGGAACGAAAGAGCATACTTCAGCACAAGAAAAGTAAAACTCGACCACGAGTGTCTTTCCATGGCTGTCCTTGTACAGGAAGTGATAAATGCGGACTATGCTTTTGTCATCCACACAACCAATCCGTCCTCTGGAGATGCATTAGAAATATATGCTGAGGTATAATTAATTGATTTTATGTTTTTGAGCTTATACCTCCACACACTTCGAGATATATATTTATTTGAAAAAAGAATTGAAAGGACAAAAGTAGCAAGACATTAAGTGTCAAAATTTTTTGACATAGGTAGTAAAAGGGCTCGAAGAAACACTCGTCGGAGCTTATCCCGGATGTGCTTTGAGTTTTATAAGCAAAATACATTATTTGAACTCCCTTCAGGCAATTTTTAATGACCCCTCTTTTTTAGTAAAATCTGTATCCTTAGTTATCATTCTTTTTTAAGATTATGTCACAACGACAACTACTACAATCAAGCATTTTCCCATTATTGACTACATAGATCATTTTGAACGTGTTGCATATGGGGAAATAACCTAGCACTAACACAATCACATTATTGTATGAATCAGGTAAAAGAAAATCAGAGTAAACATGGGAAATTACCTGTACCAGTACTACATCTGTTGCATGAATTTTTTGTTATTTTGCTGATGGTTTTGGGCTTCTCTAAATCTTGGGATATCCTAGCAAACCTATTGGCCTGTTCATTAGATGGCCAATTATTTTTTGATCTGATTCCAATGGTGAAAACCTAGAAGGTTATGCTGGAACTGGCCTCCGACAGGTAAACCTTTGCCTTTCATACCACTTCTTCGATGTTTCATTTAATTAACATAAATTTAGTGAAAAAATGCCACCAAACTATTTCATTTTATTCCAAATTATGAATGAAGTGATTCACCATTTCTGCCAAAATTTGGATTAAAGATGTAGAATTCAAAATTAATTGAACGTGGTATTTAATTAGCTTTAAGTTCATGTGAGGTGGATTTCTGCTATGATAATCAAAGACATGCTATGTAATTCTAGTTGAGAGAGTGAATTTTAGTTGCCAGTTACGAAAATTTCTAAACATGTTTTGTGTTCTCTTGTTGATTTTGCTATTTCTGAATTGTATATTTTAATTGTTGTATGAGCTTATTGTTCTTTTTTATTTTCTGCATTAGACTCTCTATATTGTTTATGCAAAGGGGGAAGGCCTTCTATGACTTCCAGTTCAACAACACAAGGCTCGTAAAATCCCCAAGTCTTATGTACGATCCAAGGGAAGGAAGTTTGACACGGCTAGAGAAAGGAGGAACAACAAAGGACTTAAGGTTTAAGTGGTATTGCTTTTGTATTTTTCTTATTTTTTAGTTTTGGAATTTGAACTCAAGATTTATTTTGTTTTTGAGTATTAGTTTTTTAATGTATAAAATAATTATATCAAAAATTATATGTCAGTAATTGCTGTTTGATTTTTCTTGTAATAAAAATTGCATATTAGATTTATAGGTTTGGTAATAAAATAGGACTAAAAATTTATAGTGCAGCGATAAAGGTAAAGTCAAAATAATGATTTTTTAACTTAATTAGGCTATCGCCACGCTTTCAAAGCATGGACGTATCTTGCTATTGCCACACTTTAAAAGCGTGGCCGTATCTCTCTCTATTGACACGATTCAAAAGCGTGGCCGTATCTCTATCTATTGGCACGATTCAAAAGCGTGGCCGTATCTTACATATGACCACGCTTTGAAAGCATGGCCATATCTCACATAAAAGCGTGGCCGTATATGGGAGATACGACCACGCTTTTAAACGTGGCAATCTATAAAAATCATGGCGAAAAAAAAGCGTGGCAATATGTCACCAAAAGTGTGGAGATAGCTCAAAAAGCGTGGCAAAAAGTTATCGCTACGCTTTTTCAGCTTTTTTTCACGCTTTAAAAGCGTGGCAATAGAGCTGTTTTCTTGTAGTGTATGATGCCCAAAAATGAAACTAGTAGCCATAGACCACATATGGTCATTTATGAATTGATAACGTATAATCATAAACCCTAACTCCTAAACTACAAACAATAATTTCGCTAAAGATAAACTGTGAACACTGTACTGCAAACCATAAACCTGATAACCTGAATGATAAATACTAAATTGTAAACTGTAAATCTATAAACCGTAACACAAATGATAATCCATAAACCTTATGCGTAAGACCATAAAGCCTAATTTCTATATCGTGAACTCTTGTTGGTATTAGTTTAGGGTTTAGGCTTAAGTTTTTGGATTTTAAAGGTTTTGGATTTTTTGTTAGAGTTTAAAGTTTAGGGTTCACGATTTAGGGTTTGTGGTTTAGTATATAAAGTATAGGGTTTAGGATTTAGAAATTTTAAGGACGAGGGTTTAGGGTTTAGGATTTAAAAATTTTAAGGGTTTAAGGCTTACGAGTGAAAGTTTCACTTTTTTGTTAGGCTAATTTTTTCTCTCTAATGCAAATGTGATTACGTAATATAATCTTCACTTATAGCTAAAATTTCTAACTTTTTGCGTTCACTTTCTCTGGTTAGATAAGTAATATAAAAAATTATTTTGTATTTACTAATTCTATTTGTCGTTGTTCATATAATAAATTTTGTTGCTTTTCCTTTTTACAATATCTATTATATCATTATATTATTCTCCAACAGGTAGTATTATATTACCAAGAATACTGACCTGCCACATTCTGGTGCTAGTATGCATACGACTCTCTTATGAATTTATTTTAGAAAAGTATCTTTATAATTCTATATGAAAACCAATATTTAATTCATAACTAGACTAATTGTCAATTATTAATATTTTCAATCATTCTAATTATATTAATTATCATTGTCAATTATTATAATATAATTTTTAATTAAACATAATTAGTGACAAATTAATATTAATACAACAACAACAAAGCCTTGTCCCACTAAGTGGGGTCGGCTACATGAATCAAACGACGCCATTGTGCTCTGTCATATATCATGTCTACAGAGAGACCGTTTACATGTAGATCTCGTTTGACCACCTCATGGATGGTCTTCTTAGGTCTTCCTCTGCCTTTCGCCCTTTGTCCATCTTCCATCTCATCCACCCTCCTGACTGGATGTTCTA